>NC_134360.1:300000-527500 GCF_048569485.1 Anomaloglossus baeobatrachus | reverse complement strand
CCTCCGGCGGCCTATCCTTAAAATTTAGCCCCCGGCTTCATTGCGGCCCTCTGTGTCCGTGCGCTCTCCTGGCCACGCCCCCAGCCGGGAATTCAGCCCGCGCGCGGGCTTTTCAAATTCTTCCTGCTCCCCTGTGCAACCGCCGCCCCCCTCTTTCCTGGCGCCTGACATCACTTCCCAGCGCCGAGACTCCCGGGGAACGTCACTCCTGCCCGTACTTACAGCCTCCCAGCTCGGTAAGTAACCCCACCGCCGCAGCTTCAGCGCCCCCCGCAGGCAGCTAGTGCGAATCAGGGCCCCCGCAGTCACCGCTCCGGGCTGCCCAGCACCACTCGCCTCACTTTCTTACTCCCGGTCTCTGCAAGACTGCAAAGGAAAGAAAAAAAAAATCTTAAGCATACCGCAAAACCGGCTCTCCTGTTATTACTCCATGAGCACCTAACCCGGATTCCGGGTGCAGTTCACTTACAGTGAGCTGTCCCCCCTCTAACACAGAGCATGGCTATCGAGCTACTTCAGTCCGGGAATATTAACAGCCCCCCCTTCTACAGGTGCGAGATGACAATCTCCTACACACACTCCATTTCTAGGGGTATTCCAGCGTAATGTGGTCCTATCCACTTCCACTGTCTGTGTATCTTGTGCTCCTGCCTACTTTCCTGTTCCCACTACCTAGTGTGTCAGTGTTCCTCACGTAGGGTCACTATTGGTGGGTTAATGTTCCTCATGTCCTATCTGCTGTCATATACCCGCCTACCACAGGGTCATTGACCCGTCCACTGTTTCAACCTCAGCCTGTCCACTATCCAGTGTGCCAGTGTCTCCATGTACCTGTCTACTATACAGTGTGCCAGTGTTCCCATGTGCCTGTCCACTACCCAGTGTGCCAGTGTTTCGCTTGCAATGGTCTACACCAGTGTGCCCGTGGTCTTCACCTGTGTGCCAGTGTCTTCATGTTCTTGCCCACTATCCAGTGTGCCAGCGTCTTCCTCCTGCTTGTCCACTATCCAGTGTGTCAGCGTCTCTACGCACTGGCCTACATATCCGTGCCAGCGCTTCCCTGTCCCTGTCCACTATCCAGTGTGCCAGTGTCTGTGTGCCCCAATACCCAGGTGCCAATGTCTGTGCCATGCCTGTCTGCCCCAATACAAAGGGCCTTTGGGATCCTGCCCGCTATTCAGTGGGCTGGCGTTACTACGCGCATTTGTTTACTCTGGTGTACCAGTGTCCTCTCGAGCCGGCTCACTATTCAGCGCGCCAGTGTTTCTTTACACACCTGTTTCCACCACTGTACCAGGGTTGTGTGAACCTACCCACTGTTTGGGGTGTCAGGTCTCTAATCGCACCTGTCTGTTTCTGCAGACAAAAAAATTTTTTTGTATATAGACCATCATGTGCAGCATCCAGATTGACAGTTCCACAAATCTGTCCACTTGCTTGTGTGCCAATGCCTCTATGTCGGTCCATCTTCCAGGGTGCCAGTATCCTCTATCCAGAGTGTCTCTATGTACCTACCCACCATCCGGTGTGCTAGTGTTTCTTGAACGGGCCCCCTATCTCGTGTACCTGTTGGCTATACGCACCTGTATACTACAGCGTGACAAGGATTTGATGAGCCGTGCCAGCATCCACTATCCAGTGTATCTCTATGCACCTACCCACCATGCGGTGTGCTAGTGTTTTCTTGCATGTGACCTCTATCTTGTGTGCCAGCGTTTCTATATACACCATGTGAGGTAGCACGGTCGGCTGCGCAGCAGAAGACACGGGATCCAGGCATTAAGGTTCACAGCACACGGTTTTAATGTCCAAACAAAAGTCCATAACACAATACATGTGCCTCTCCAGCAGAAAACTCAGGGAGTTCTGTTCACTCCCTCACACCCGGCACACCTGCCCTTGTTCCTGATTCTATTTAACCCTTCCTTCAGCCTGTAGGGAAACAGCATTAACCCTATAGTGGATTTACTTTCTATCATGGAGTGAGCACAACCGGGGCGAGACATACCGGCCGTCATAGATAACCCCGGTCACAGTCTCACATACCCCCCCCCCCTCAGTTCAAGCGTGCGGGGTTGAACTCCAGCCATCAAACACGGGCCGCGGGACAAGGCATCGGCGTTGCCCTGCAACCTACCGGCCCGGTGTTCAACCGTAAACCGGAAGTTCTGCAGAGAAAGTAACCACCGGGTAACCCGGGCATTCCGTTCCTTGGCGGATCTCATCCAGACCAGTGGAGAGTGATCCGTCACCAAGCGAAACTGCCGTCCCAGCAGGTAATAGCGTAGGGACTCCAAGGCCCACTTGATCGCCAGGCACTCCTTCTCCACTACGCTATAATTCCGCTCGGGAGGGGTGAGCTTCCTACTCAAGAAGGTGACGGGGTGTTCCTCCCCCTGAACCACCTGAGACAGCACTGCCCCCAGGCCGACCTCCGAGGCGTCAGTCTGTACAATGAACTCCTTCCGGAAATCAGGGTTGACCAGAACGGGCTGTCCGCACAGGACCTCCTTCAGGGCCCGGAAGGAGTCCTCGGCCTGCGGAGTCCAGCGCACCATGACGGACTTCTTGCCTTTGAGAAGGTCCGTCAAGGGGGCTGATAGTCCCGCAAAATCCTTTACAAACCTCCTGTAGTACCCCACGATACCCAGGAAGGCCCTAACCTGCTTCGTGGTCAGGGGTCTAGGCCACTTCTGGATCGCCTCAACCTTGTTAATTTGGGGCTTAATCACTCCTTGGCCTATCACGTAGCCCAAGTAGCGGGCTTCCGTGAGTCCCAATGCACATTTCTTGGGATTGGCTGTCAATCCGGCTGTTCGAAGCGCGTCCACCACCGCTTGTACCTGTTCCAAGTGGGTCTGCCAATCGGAGCTGTAAATAATGATGTCATCCAGGTACGCTGATGCATACGCCTGGTGGGGTTCCAGCACTAAGTCCATCAACCTCTGGAACGTGGCCGGAGCGCCATGTAACCCAAAAGGCAAGACAACATAGTGGAAGAGACCCTCCGGCGTAACAAAAGCGGTTTTCTCCTTGGCGGACTCAGTTAGTGGCACCTGCCAGTACCCCTTGGTCAGGTCGAGCGTGGTAAAATATCGCGCCTGTCCCAGCCTATCAATCAGCTCATCCACCCAGGGCATGGGGTAGAGATCGAACTTGGATATTTCGTTCAATCTCCTAAAGTCATTGCAGAACCTTAAGGAGCCATCGGGTTTTGGTATTAGGACAATCGGACTAGCCCATTCACTCCGGGATTTTTCGATGACCCCCAGGCGTAACATTGTCTTTACTTCCTCCGCTATGGCTTGTCGTCAAGCCTCCGGTACCCGGTATGACTTCAGGCGTACCTTCAGGTGGGGCTCGGTGACAATATCGTGTCGTATCAGACTGGTCCTACCGGGCAGCTCGGAGAAGACATCGGGGTTCTGCTGAACCAACCGTCTGGCCTCTCGCCTCTGTTGCTTGGTGAGGGCTTCTCCAATCCTTACTTCCGGTTCGTCCTCTCCGGAGGTCGCTGGAGCCGGATGTGAACGACCCGAAGAGGAGGGAGGTGGGGAAAAAACAGCCATCAGGCTTTCCCGTTCCTGCCAAGGTTTTAATAGGTTGACATGGTATATTTGTTCAGGTTTCCGCCTACCGGGCTGCAATACTTTATAGTTAACCACCCCGACTCTTTCCTTTATCTCGTAGGGGCCTTGCCACTGAGCCAGGAATTTACTCTCCGCCGTGGGGATTAATACCAACACCCGATCCCCGGGTTTAAAGGTCCGCACGGTGGCTTGTCTATTGTAGCGGCCGCTTTGCGCGGCCTGAGCCTCCTGTAAATCCTCCTTCACAATTGGCATGACCGCGCTTATGCGGTTCTGCATACCTAAAATGTGTTCGATCACACTTTTATGGGGGGTGGGCTCTTGTTCCCATGTTTCTTTTGCCAGGTCCAACAATCCCCGGGGATGTCGCCCGTATAACAATTCAAAAGGCGAAAACCCCGTGGATGCCTGTGGCACCTCTCGTATGGCAAACATCAAATAGGGAAGCATCATATCCCAGTCTTTCCCGTCTTTTGAGATCACCCTTCTTAGCATGGTTTTCAGGGTTTTATTGAAACGCTCGACTAAACCGTCCGTTTGAGGATGATACACAGACGTACGCAACTGCTTGATCTGGAGTAGCCGGCATAGCTCTTTGGTCACTTTAGACATGAATGGGGTCCCCTGATCCGTAAGGATCTCCTTGGGCAACCCCACCCGGCAGAACACAGCAAACAACTCCCGAGCTATAAGCTTTGCTGCAGTATGTCTGAGAGGTATCGCCTCGGGATACCGGGTGGCATAGTCAACGATCACTAGGATGTGTTGGTGCCCTCGAGCGGACTTTACGAGGGGCCCCACCAGATCCATCCCTATCCGTTCAAAAGGGACTTCTATAATGGGTAACGGTACCAACGGACTGCGAAAATGGGTCAGGGGTGCGGTAAGCTGACACTCCGGGCAGGTTTCGCAGAACCGTTTTACCTCCCCAAAGACCCCGGGCCAATAGAACCTTTGCAATATTCGCTCCTGCGTTTTCTTGACCCCTAGGTGGCCACTCATCAGGTGTTTATGAGCCAAGTCGAGGACCCGCCGGCGATGCGGCTGGGGCACCACCAACTGTTCTACCCCCACGCCCCGTATTTCATCTACCCGGTAGAGTAAATCCTGCTTAAGAGCGAAATGGGGGTACCTTACCTGGGCACCGGGCAGCTGTGCCACCCCGTCAACTACTGTCACCCGACTCCGGGCATGTATCAACGTATGGTCCTGGAGTTGGGCTGTCCCAAACGTATCCGGGGACGCCTCCAACTCCGGGATGGGCTCGACCGTCTCAGCCTCTCCTGCCAATACCTCTAGGGGCGACCTACCGGGTTCACACTCTGTCCCTATCATGGTGACCCCTACGGCAGGTGTCCCGGATTCAGGATTGTAGGGCTCAGGTCCCGGACCGACCAATATCTGAGGGGACTTAGGGGGTCCCCTCCATAAAGTCCAAAAATAGGGCAGATCCCTTCCTAGGATCACGTCATAAGGAAGAGTGTTAAGAAGTCCCAATCATGTTGCACCTGACCGCAAGATGCTGTGATGGTGACAATCCCCGTGGGATGGTCGCGGCGGTCCCCATGTATGCAAACCACCCCCACGGTGCGTCCTGTGGCCTTTACTTTAGCCCTCAATGTGGATCGCACAAGGGTCACTAGGCTTCCGGAATCCAACAATCCTGTAACCGGACATCCATTCACCTGTATTTGGCACAAGTGGGGCTCCGTCTCTGGGGAGACCAGGTCAGCGGTACACACCACCTGAGCATACATTGAACCCCGCCGGGTAACCCCACAATCCATGAGCTCCGTGGTGAGTGGACACTGGTCTTCCATATGTCCCACCCGCTGGCACCGCCAACATCTAATGGGGACGGAAACCCCCTTGACGGGTTGTCGTTTAGGGTACAGAACCTTCCGGACCTCAGGAATGGTGGCCGCGGCCTCAGACGGGACGGTAGGGGACTCCTGCACCGTTGTCAGCGGTGGGTCCTTGGCCCTAGGCTTGGAGGGGCCGGACCGACGGGCGGTACGCAAAGTCTCAGTGTCCCGTATCAAGTCCTGCGTAGCCACATGCCGCTCTACCAGGGACACTAATTGGTCCAGGGTACTCGGGTCACCCTGTCCGACCCACCGTTGAACGGTGACGGGTAAAGTGCGCACAAAACGATCCACTACTACCCTTTCCACCATTTGCGCCGGGCTCAGAGTGTCAGGCTGCAACCACTTTTTTACAAGATGCAACAAGTCATAGGCCTGGTAGCGTACGGGTTTGGCTTCCTCAAAGAACCACTGATTTACCCGCTGAGCCCGTACATAGGTATTCACCCCCAACCGAGCCAGTATTTCGGCTTTCAGGGTCACATAGTCAATGGCGTCCTCGGTACAGAGGTCCAGGTACGCTTTTTGGGGTTTCCCCGTCAGATAGGGCGACAATACCTCAGCCCACTGCGGGGTCGGCAGCTTTTCCCGCTCGGCCACCCGCTCAAACACCGCCAGGAACGCTTCCACATCATCACCCGGGGTCATCTTTTGCAACGCTTGTCTCACCGCTTTCCGGACGCTGCCGTCGTCACCCGGTCCCGGGGTTGTTGCTGCCGGTCCGGCACGGATCGACTTGGCCAGGAGAACCATCTGTTCTTGGTGCCTTTTTTCCTGCAATTGCAAGGCTTGCTGCTGACGTGCATTGGCCTGATCCATCTGTTCTTGGAGTTTTTTTTCCTGCACTTGCAAGGATTGGAGCAGGTGTGCATTGGTCTGTTGCTGCTGTGCATTAGCCTGAGCCAAATGCTTTAGTATGTCCTCCATGGCGTCGCCGGGTTTGGGCTGTAGTATAGCCGCTCGAATCCAGGACATGCGCAGCTGGGTCACCAGGGATGGATGCTACACCTCACCGGCTGTCATGTCCGCCGATTCTCCACCATATGTGAGGTAGCACGGTCGGCTGCGCAGCAGAAGACACGGGATCCAGGCATTAAGGTTCACAGCACACGGTTTTAATGTCCAAACAAAAGTCCATAACACAATACATGTGCCTCTCCAGCAGAAAACTCAGGGAGTTCTGTTCACTCCCTCACACCCGGCACACCTGCCCTTGTTCCTGATTCTATTTAACCCTTCCTTCAGCCTGTAGGGAAACAGCATTAACCCTATAGTGGATTTACTTTCTATCATGGAGTGAGCACAACCGGGGCGAGACATACCGGCCGTCATAGATAACCCCGGTCAGTCTCACAACCTGTATACTACAGCGTGACAGTGATTTGATGAGCCTGCCCACTAGCCTTTGGGCCAGCACTTATCCGAACCAGAAGCCAGATACAGCAACTGGCTTAAATGCCTTGTTCAGCTTTTCCGCTCATCTCTGACCGAGGCGAGAGCTCCATCCATCTCTGCCCCATGAGGCGGCACGGTAGCAGCTGTCACATTCATTGCCAGTACTCCTGATCGATGATCCTGCCCTCTACCCAAAGGGCTAGCGTTTCTCCACACCAGAGGCTGGTTACCGTAACAGGTATGTGTTACTCTACTCTCGACCCAGTGAGTCGAACAGACTGAGTCACCTAGTGGGTCAGCTATCTCCCTCATCTCCGACTGAAGCGAGGACTGGGTTCTACAGGGACCCCATGATGCGGCACGGTTGCAACTGTCAATAGGTTGCTTCCCAGTGACCCAGGACTCTCTCCTACTTCAAACCACCCATTCAGGTGACCAGGAGGTAAGCCAGAGTCCTTTGGACCAGTTCATTGTCTTTCCTTCCTCTGCACCAGCTATTTACTCACTTCCCAGTGATCTGCATCCATACGTCTGGAGTAACCTTGAGGTAAGGCTACACGCGACCATTTAACTGGAGGGTCGTGTGCTTCACCCCCGGCAGCGAGCACGGACCCCATGACGCGGCACAGCAGCAGCTCTCTTTTGGTCGCTTCCCAGTGACTCGAGACCTTCTCCTACCTCGCACATGCATGTAAGGTAACCACGAGGTAAGGCTTCTTCTCTCTTGACCGTACGTTGGCTCCGTCGTTTCTTTAAGCAGCAGTCATTTTGGTTCCCAAATGAGGTAAGCAGGGTACAGCTCTGACTGCTAACCAGTATGTTGCCCGTTTTTACTTCCTGCCACCCTCCTCGGGTGGTTCATAGTACTTCTGGTATCCGCCTATTTTTTGGCTTAGACCAGCCTTGGCTGCGCCCTCCACTAGGGTTCCAGCCAGGTACTGTACATGTCCAAATCCATAGGTCGTTACTTACATTCTCTCTCTTTCAGATAGAGTTCAGATTCCTCAGTCCCTTCTCAGTCAACAGATGAAGTTAAGAACCAGACACAGGAGCGTCCAATCATCGATTCCACGGAGGACCAGTCTCCCCAAGGGACTTCTAGTATCCTGATGGCCCAGTCATTGGGCTCACTCTTCCGGACAGGTTGTAAGTTCCAATGTTTGTCTTCTGTCCTCTTTCCGCAACAGAATCATCCAGGGAGCCCTGATTACTCAGGCCAAGAGGAGTCTTCTTTTCCTCTGTCCCGGGTCTGCCTCACTTCCCTCGTAGCCATTCTAGCTGGCTCTTGGAGATATGGTAGATCTCTCCGTAGTCTCCGCCATACCAGATTCCATGTCCGCTCTCCACCGCTTGGTCTCAGTCGCTTGTGCATCCCTGCACTTTTCAAGCAGAGTTCCTGCCAGACCATTTAGACTCACATATTCTCGCTCATTTCCTTCCCCTCGTCGTCATTTCTAGTTTTGACGTGATGATGCGTTTTATAATAATATTAAGAATGTTTTATTCATTCTCCCGTCACTCTCCCATCTTCCTTGCCACCCTCCAGGAATAGGCGTCCCTCCCCTGGTCGGCTAGCGCTTAAGCCGACGACATAGTCAGAGCCCTTTCTTGAAGTCCCCCTCGAAAGGGTCTTCCTTCTCCCACTTCAGGTCATACATCCCAGGTCTTGTGCCTTTTTGTCTTTCTCAGGAGCCCTCCCCCATGGGGGTTCTCCTTCCCATAATTCACCGCAATGATTACCCAGTACCCGACTACAGAGTTCGAGTTTTTCCCAGTCACGTCATTGTAGATGCTCGGACTCCCTTCTCCTGTCTGCCACGTCACAGCGGAAATCGGTCCTGGGAATTCCTTTGACTCCTTAACCTTGTCATTTTTCTCCGAACCTCACAGGTTCTCTTAACCCCTTCCATACACAGGAGAATTATCTCCCGTATTATTTTCCCGCCCGCAGGCCGTTTCTTCCACTAGGGTCAGATCACTTCCTCGGGTGCTGTGGAACCAACGGGTCAAGTGCCCCTATGGCGGAATTCCCTTGCACGCTTCTCGAGTATCCCGACTCCCTTGCAACCTTTTAGGCAGTCGGTTTCCCTTTTCGTCATCCTGCGGCAATAAGGGGCCAAGGCTCCTTTGGCCTCCGCTTTCTGGCTCCTACCTCTACCAGGTGCCCTAGTTTTTCGCTCATTCTTACACTCTCAAACGTAGTACCAGGGTCTGTCGAGTTCTCTTAGCCCGACCTATTGCTGTCAGTCGCCTTAGATCCTTAGCTTTCTTAGGTACAGACCTCAGAGGATGCAGTTTCTCCCTGATCATCCTATTTCCCAGCACACGCATTTTACACTAGTTCTTAGTACTCCCTAGTCCTCTAACTCTACTCCTGCATTTCGGCCCCCGGCCGGGTAGGGGTTCCTTACGGGGTCTAGGACCAGGTTCCGGTCAAAGAATCTTGTCTCTGCTAACCCTGTTTTCGGTTTTTCTCTTCCCACCCTTGGGGACTGCTTTAGGACGTCCCATGGTTTCCTGTGTCCCCCAATGAAGCGATAGAGAAAAGTAGATTTTGGGTGCTCACCGTAAAATCTCTTTCTTGGAGCCTTCATTGGGGGACACAGCACCCGCCCTTTTCTAAGACTTCAATGGATCCGGAATGTTATAGATTTCAAGCTTCTCCTCGTACTGCTTTTACACAAACTGATCTCCTCAGCTCCGGTCAGTGGGTGTATACTGCGGGGGAGGAGCCATCTTTCTTATTTGCATAGTGTCACCTCCTAGTCCCAGCAGCATACACCCATGGTTTCCTGTGTCCCCCAATAAAGGCTCCAAGAAAGAGATTTTACAGTGAGTACCCAAAATCTACTTTTTTTTACGTCAGTATTTGTTAAACTATGTTCACGCAGGGTGTTTTTGCTCAGTTTTTTCATTTTTTTTTTGGCAATAGTCTTGTTTACAGATTGAAATTGGACTGTTCAGGGTATATGTATTAGATTAGTAGATGTTTTTTTACATTATAGTTTCGGCAACTATTTTTCAGAAATTATCTGTTTCAGGTGTATGATGATGGACCCGTCACATGACCTGTGTGTAGGGATGGGGGGCCCACAGGTTCTGAACAGCCCAGGGCCCTGGTTACCCTTAATCCGCCCGTCTGTGATGACAGTTAGGAATCACTTACAGGGAATCTGCACGTCTGGAGAATACGGTCCTAGAAAGGTAGAGACAAAGTGCTCTGACGAGATCCAACTTGTGTAGAGCAAGCTCCAGAGGATGAGAGTGAGACGGGCAGAACAAAAGGAAAGACAGTCTTCATAGTGGTTAAAGGAGGAAACCACCTTAGGCTGGAAAGATGGAAATGAACATAAAACCACCTTGTCTTGGAGGAACATGAGGTAGGAGGAGCTTCAAGTTCACACATTCTACTGATGGAAGTCATTGTTAACAGAAAGGAAACCTTCCAGGAGAGAAGAAAAAAAAAGAGAAAGACTTTTGGAAGAGGTTCAAAGGGGAACCCCTGAAGACCATACAAAACTAAATTGAGATCCCAAGGATCTATAGGGGGTTGATGAGAAAG
The DNA here is from genome assembly GCF_048569485.1 of Anomaloglossus baeobatrachus. Taxonomy (NCBI): domain Eukaryota; kingdom Metazoa; phylum Chordata; class Amphibia; order Anura; family Aromobatidae; genus Anomaloglossus; species Anomaloglossus baeobatrachus. The sequence continues at coordinate 517,088 of NC_134360.1, read as the reverse complement.
AAAAAAAAAAAAAAATCAAAAACAAATTGACAACTCCCTGTAGATCGGTTTTAATCTGAGGGCGAGACGCCAGATTACTTTGGAGAAGGACAGAAAGAACTGAGACCTGACCCTTGATGAAACTGAGGGACAGGCCGGAATCAAGGGCTGACTGTAAATAGAATTGATTGTATTCACACCAGAAAAAAAAGGCTTTCCATGTACGATGATATATGCGACAGGAAGATGGCTTCCTTGCTTGATCATTTTCAACATGATTTGGTAGGAGACATCTGCAAACCTTAGTATCGCAGTTTCAACAGCCATGTTGTTAAACTGAAAGATTGAAAATTCTGGTGGAAGACAGGGCCCTCAGAGAGTAGATTTGGTAGGTTCCACGGGACATCCATGATAAAGTTGATTACTTTCGTGTACCAAGGTCTTCTGGGCCAGTCTGGAGCGATGAGGATGACTGGTCCTTCTGCCTTGATATTCTAGATCAGCCTGGTAATGAGTGCCAGAGGAGGGAACAGGTATGTAAGGGAGAAGTGAGCCCAGGGGATTGCCAAAACATTGGAGTCGATCGCTGAAGGATCGCAAGACTTTGAAGATAAAACTGAGGAACTTTGCAGTTATTTCTGGACACCATGCTGTTCCCCATTTGAGACAGATCCAAGTGAAGGCTGTATGATTCAGGGACCATTCATACGCTGAGAGGCATTTTTATAACTTTCTACAAAGTCAAAAGTTTCCATTCATTTCATTAGTATTCGGTACTATTGCCCTTACACTGTATGACTTGGGTGAAACGTTTTGGATCCTTCCACAAGCTTTTAACAATAGTTGGTAGGAATTTGGGCCCATTTCGCCTGTCAGAAATGGTGTAACTAAGCCACGTTTGTAGGTCGACTTGCTTGCACCGGCCTTTTCAGCTTTGCCTTGTTATTCTTAAGCCACTTTGTAACCAGTGTGGCAGTAGCTTCGGGTCATTGTCCATTTGGAAGACCCTTTTCTACCCAAGCTTTCAGTTCCTGGCTGATATCTTCAGCTGTTGCTTCTGTATTGCCACAATCTTCTTTGCTTATGATGCCATTTATATTGTGAAGTGCACCAATCCCTCCTCCAGCAAAACAACCCCACAACATGATGCTGCGGCCCGCCTGTTTCACAGTTGGGATGATGTTCTTAGGCTGGAGTCACACTTGTGAGAGACTCACGAGAGACTCGCATCGCATCACCCGACACGGCCTGATGCTCTCCGGACAGGAGCTTCTCAGCTGCATAGAAATACATGCTGCCATCCCGCTCCTGTCTGGGAAGTGTGCGGCCATGCCGGGTGATGCGATGCGAGACTAGCGCGAGTCTCTCACAAGTGCGATTCTGGCCTTAGGCTTCAAAGCATCTCCCTGTTTTCCTCCAAACATAACGATGGTCATTATTGCCAAACAATTCAATTTTAGTTTCGGCAGACCTCAGGCCATGTCTCCAAAAATTAAGATCTTTGTTCCTGTGTGCATTTGCAAACATTAATCTGGCGTTTTTATGTTTCTTTTGGAGTCATGGCTTCTTCCTGGCAGAGTGGCCTTTCAGCGCATGTTGATACAGTACTCATTTTACTGTGGATAATGACAATCTTTCCAGCTCCCACCAGCATCTTCACAAGACCTTTTGCTTTTGTTCTTGGGTTGATATGCACATGTCTGAAGACCAAAGCACGTATATATATATATATAACACGTCTCCTTGCAGAGCAAAATGATGGCTGGACATTCTCATCTTGTTTGTACTTGCGAATAATTGTTTATACAGATGAACGATGCACCTTCAGGTATCTGGAAAATGCATCCATGTTATCCTTGATAATTGTTCAAGTCTACAATTCTCTTCCTGAGATCTTTCCGTCTTTCCCATGATGCTACACAAAGAAGCAGTGTGTTTCAGGTGTGCATTAAAATACTGCTGTGTCTCCAACTCCGATATTGTCAATAAACCTATCAGAAGCTTCTCAAGACATGATATCATATTGACTGTCCCATATTGTTTAAAGGTAAAAAGTAGATTTTGGGTACTCACCGTAAAAAAGAGAATTTTGTTTACTTACCGTAAATTCTTTTTCTTATAGTTCCGACATGGGAGACCCAGACCATGGGTGTATAGCTTCTGCCTCCGGAGGACACACAAAGTACTACACTCAAACGTGTAGCTCCTCCCTCCGGGCTATATACACCCCCTGGATGACAATCTAACCAGTTCAGTGCAAAAGCTGAAGGAGGACATCCACCCATAAGTAGAGATAGAGTAAAACTCGGAAAAACCGGAACCTCTGTCTACAACAACAGCCGGTGAAACACACGGAACAAGAACTGCCAACAGGCAACAGGGAGGGTGCTGGGTCTCCCATGTCGGAACTATAAGAAAAAGAATTTACGGTAAGTAAACAAAATTCTCTTTTTCTTCATCGTTCCTTATGGGAGACCCAGACCATGGGACGTCTCAAAGCAGTCCATGGGTGGGAAATAAACCAAACTGAGAAGTAGGCAAAACCTAACTTCACAAATGGGCGACAGCCGCCTGAAGGATGCGTCTGCCCAAGCTCGCATCTGCCGAAGCATGAGCATGCACTTGGTAGTGCTTCGAAAAGGTGTGCAGACTAGACCAAGTGGCAGCCTGACAAACCTGCTGAGCTGTAGCCTGGTGCCTGAAAGCCCAGGAGGCACCGACAGCTCTGGTCGAGTGCGCCTTAATCCCTTGCGGTGGGGGCACCTGAGAACACTGGTAGGCATCGGAGATGGCCGACCTAATCCAACGAGCTAGGGTCGGTTTAGAAGCCGAGAGACCCTTGCGCTGACCCGTGGTTAGCACAAAAAGTGAGGTGCACCGCCTAAAAGCGGCGGTGCGTGACACAGATTCGGAGCGCCCGCACCAAATCCAAGGTATGCAACGCCTTCTCAAAGCGATGCACAGGGGCCGGACAAAGGGAAGGCAACGAAATGTCCTGGTTAAGGTGGAAAGAAGACACCACCTTAGGGAGAAAATCCGGAGTCGGACGGAGAACCACCTTGTCTTGGTGAAACACTAAAAAAGGTGACTCCGAAGAGAGCGCAGCCAAATCAGAGACTCTCCTGAGAGAAGTTATGGCTACTAGAAAAACCACTTTCTGTGAAAGTCTAAACAAGGGAACATCCCTAAGAGGCTCAAAGGGGGGTTTCTGTAAGGCCGTGAGGACCAGATTAAGGTCCCAGGGATCCAAAGGCCGCCGGTAAGGTGGAATGATGTGAGATGCGCCCTGCATGAAGGTGCGCACCTGAGCCAGTCAGGCGATACGCCGCTGGAATAATACAGACAGAGCCGACACCTGTCCCTTGAGGGAATTGAGGGACAGTCCTAGCTGCAGACCGGACTGTAGAAAGGTCAGGATGGTCGGCAAGGAGAACGGCCAAGGAGCATGGCCGGAAGAGCGACACCAGGACAGGAAAATCTTCCAAGTCCTGTGGTAAATCTTGGCCGAGGAAGACTTCCGAGCCTGAGTCATAGTGGAGATGACCTCAGAAGGAATGCCTGAAGCCGTCAGGATCCAGGACTCAAGAGCCACGCCGTCAATCTGAGAGCCGCAGAATTCTGGCGGAAAAATGGACCTTGAGAGAGAAGGTCTGGGCGGTCCGGGAGATGCCACGGCATTTCTACGGACAGACGGAGCAGGTCTGGGTACCAAGCTCGCCTGGGCCAGTCTGGAGCGATGATTATGACCCGACGGCCCTCCATTCTGATCTTGCGCAGAACCCTGGGCAAGAGCGCTAGAGGGGGAAACACATAGGCCAGACGGAACTGGGACCAATCTTGAACCAGCGCGTCCGCTGCGAAGGCCTGAGGATCGTGGGAGCGAGCCACGTAAACCGGAACCTTGTTGTTGTGCCGGGATGCCATTAGATCCACTTCCGGAGTGCCCCACTTGCGGCAGATTGACCTGAACACTGCCGGATGCAGGGCCCACTCGCCGCTGTCCACGGTTTGATGGCTGAGATAATCGGCCTCCCAGTTTTCTACGCCTGGGATGTGGACTGCGGATATGGTGGACTTGGAGTCCTCCGTCCACTGAAGGATTCGTTGAACCTCCAACATCGCCAGGCGGCTGCGAGTCCCGCCCTGGTGATTGATGTAGGCAACCGCTGTCGCGTTGTCCGACTGGACTCGAATGTGCTTGCCCGCCAACAGGTGGTGAAAGGCTACGAGAGCTAGAATAACAGCCCTGATTTCCAGCACATTGATCGAGAGGGCTGATTCGGACGGAGTCCAAGTGCCCTGTGCTCGGTGGTGGAGAAATACTGCTCCCCAGCCGGAGAGGCTGGCATCCGTGGTGAGGATCACCAAGGACGGAGTCAGGAAGGAGCGTCCCTGTGACAGAGAGAGGGGCCGAAGCCACCACTGAAGAGAGCTCCTGGTCTGCGGCGACAGAGCCACTAGCTTGTGCAAGGAAGAGGTCCGCTTGTCCCAACAGCGGAGAATGTCCAGCTGCAGGGGACGCAGATGGAACTGGGCAAAGGGAACCGCTTCCATTGACGCCACCATCTGACCCAGCACCTGCATGAGGTGCCTGATGGAATGACGGCGGGGCTTCAACAGAGAGCGCACCGCCAGATGAAGGGACTGCTGTTTGACTAAGGGCAGCTTCACAAGTGCCGGCAGAGTCTCGAATTGCATCCCTAGGTACGTAAGTTCCTGGGTCGGGGTCAAAGTGGACTTGGGCAGATTGACAAGCCACCCGAATTGGACAAGCGTGGCGAGAGTGAGCGAGACGCTCCGCTGGCAGTCTGCACTGGATGAGGCCTTGACTAGAAGGTCGTCCAGGTAGGGGATTACTGCCAACCCCTGGAGATGCAGGACCGCAACCACTGCTGCCATGACCTTGGTGAAAACACGAGGGGCCGTGGCTAACCCGAAGGGGAGAGCCACGAATTGGAAATGTTCCTCTCCGACTGCAAAGCGTAGCCAACGTTGGTGGGAAACCGCAATAGGCACATGCAGATAGGCATCCCTGATGTCGATGGATGCTAGAAAATCTCCTTGGGTCATTGAGGCAATGACCGATCTCAGAGATTCCATGCGAAAGCGCCGCACCTGAACATGCTTGTTGAGAAGCTTGAGATCCAGGATGGGCCGGAAGGAACCGTCCTTCTTGGGGACTAGGAAGAGGTTTGAGTAAAAACCTCTGAACCGTTCCCGGGCGGGAACCGGAACAATTACACCGTTGGCCTGCAAGGATGCCACGGCTTGTGAGAAGGCGGCGGCTTTGGAGCAGGGGGGAATGGACAGAAAAAATCTGTTTGGCGGGCTGGAAGAAAATTCTATCCTGTAGCCGTGGGAGATGATATCCCGCACCCACTGATCGGAGACGTGCTGAAACCACACGTCGCCAAAGTGGGAGAGCCTGCCACCGACCAAGGACGTTGCTGGCGCAGCCAGATAGTCAAGAGGAGGCTGCCTTAGTGGCAGCTGCTCCTCCGTTCTTCTGAGGACGCGGCTTTGCGCGCCAGTTGGGTTTACGATCCTTGGCTGAGTTAGTGGACGAGGCTGAGGGCTTAGAGGATGACCAGTTAGAGGAACGAAAGGAACGAAACCTCGACTGGTTCCTGCCCTGGACAGGTTTCCTGGTTTTAGTTTGTGGCAAGGAAGTACTCTTCCCGCCAGTAGCTTCCTTAATAATTTCATCCAGTTGTTCACCGAACAGCCGGGACCCAGCAAAGGGGAGCCCAGCAAGGTACTTCTTAGAAGAAGCGTCTGCTTTCCACTCTCGAAGCCACAAAATCCTGCGGATCGCGAGAGAATTAGCGGAAGCCACCGCCGTGCGGTGAGAAGCCTCCAGAATGGCAGACATGGCGTAGGATGAAAAAGCCGAAGCCTGGGAAGTTAAGGCAACCATCTCGGGTATAGAGTCCCTGGCGAGGGAATGTATCTCCGCCAGAGAGGCAGAGACTGCCTTAAGAGCCCACACTGCTGCAAAAGACGGGGAGAACGAGGCTCCTGCCGCCTCATATACAGATTTGGCCAGAAGGTCAACCTGGCGATCAGTGGGATCCTTAAGAGAGGTGCCATCGGCCACAGATACGACTGTCCAGGCTGAGATTCTAGACACCGGAGGGTCTACCTTTGGGGACTGAGCCCACTCCTTAACCACCTCTGGTGGAAAGGGAAAACGGTCATCAGAACTACGCTTTGGGAAGCGTTTGTCAGGACAGGCCCTGGGCTTGGTAACAGTGGCCTGAAAACTGGAGTGGTTAAAAAACGTACTCCTAGCTCTCTTAGGAGAGGTAAACTGGTGTATTTCTACCAGAGAGGCTTGTTCCTCTGACACTGGGGGATTGCGGTTCAGTATGGAGTTAATGGATGCAATCAAGTCACTAACATCCGCATCACCCTCAGATAAGTCAATGGGGTACATAGAGGTAGCGTCTGAGCCCACAGTAAAAGTATCCTCCTCGCCCTGCAATTCAGCTTTAGGACGGGGTCCTAAAACATGCTCTGAGAGCTCTGCAGAGCTCGGAGCAGCAGAGGCGCCCTGAGAAGGGGGCTGATGCATGGTCAGCAGAGTCCGGGACAGCTGTCCCATGGAATCGGCAAAAGACTGGGAAATAGCTCTGGAAAAAGATGCTACCCAAGCCGGGGGTTCAGCCACCGGGGCCGGAGCAGCCGGAGGGACCCCTGAAGAGGCTCCAGGCTGAGGCACCACCATGTTAGAGCAGGCATCACAATGTGGATATGTGCTCGGTTCTGGCAGAATCAGCTTACATGCAGTGCATATAGCGTACAGCTTAGCAGACTTGCTCCTAGTGACAGACATGCTGCTGAGGTGGAGACTCTGCAGTAAGAATACACTCCTGTAGAATGACCCCCTAAGAGTGTATAATAAAGCCCACAACCAGAGGTTGTGGCTTACCAGACCGTGTGTGCCCTCCGGATTCCACAGCTCGGACCCCCAGTGAAGCTTCTGCCTTCCAGGATGCAGTAGCTGCAGCAGCCAGCGCTGATCAGTGTGAGAACGCTGATAAAATGGTGCTGGAGTGAGGAGGGGGGGCGGGGATTAGCCCAAGAGCGGGAAACCGGAGGGCCAAGGAGAGATACAGGGGAGGGAAACATCTCCTCAGAGAGGAGTGTCCTCCCCTCTGCTGAACGGCCGGTGGGCGGCGCCACACTGTTCCCCTGCATGAATGACATGCAGGGGAAGCTGAAACCGAAACTATGCCACAACTGAAGCCGGGGCCTAGATTTTTACATGCGGCCGACGAGCAGGCACCCTCGGCGCAGTTCTCAGGAAAAACCCAGAGAACCGGCCGGAAATCACAGCAAAGTGACAAAACACACTCTCCCCACAATAAATGTACCCGGGACCCCTGAAAAACGTCTCAATACTTAGCTTTTGAGACGCAGGGCCATGTCCCTGGGGGGGGGGTTAAGCGCTCCGTCCGGCAGGAACCTGACAGGGCTGCGGATGGAGACCGGTCTTCTGCAAAGCAGAGAGGACCGTGATGGCTCCCACTTCAAGCCAGAGCCTCAGAGGATGGTGAAGGAGCGCGGCATGTGAAGGCTCCAGCCTTGTAAAGTCAACCTTAACAGCACCGCCGACACAGTGGGGTGAGAAGGGACATGCCGGGAGTCCAGACTGGACCAGCTTTTCTTCCATATCTTTGAAATCAAAAATCTTAAAAATTAAAAATCAGAGAATGCATGTGTGTGTGACCTCCTGAAACACAAAGCATTGAACTGGTTAGATTGTCATCCAGGGGGTGTATATAGCCCGGAGGGAGGAGCTACACGTTTGAGTGTAGTACTTTGTGTGTCCTCCGGAGGCAGAAGCTATACACCCATGGTCTGGGTCTCCCATAAGGAACGATGAAGAAATCTCTTTCTCGGAGCCTTCATTGGGGGACACAGGAAACCATGGGTGTATGCTGCTGGCACTAGGAGGCTGACACTATGCAAATAAAAAGTTGGCTCCTCCCCAGTAGTATACACCCACTGACCGGAGCTGAGGAGATCAGTTTGTGTAAAAGCAGTACGAGGAGAAGCTTGAAATCCAGAACATTCCGGATCCACTGAAGACTTAGAAAAGGGCGGGAACTGTGTCCCCCAATGAAGGCTCCGAGAAAGAGATTTTACGGTGAGTACCCAAAATCTACTTTTCTCTATTGCTTCATTGGGGGACACAGGAAACCATGGGACGTCCTAAAGCAGTCCCCAAGGGTGGGGAAGAGTAAGACCCGAAAACAGGGTAAGCAGAGACGAGATTCTGTGACCGGAACCTGGTCCTAGACACCGGAGGGAACCCCTACCCAGCCAGGAGCCGAAATATAGGGGAAGAGTTAGAGGACTAGGGAGAACCAAGAACTAGTGTAAAACGCGTGTGCTGGGGATTAGGATGATCAGGGAAAAACTGCATGCTCTGAGATCTGTACCTAAGAAAGCTAAAAATCTAAGGCGACTGACAGCAATAGGTTGGGCTAAGGGGAAAAAAAAAAAGCCCGACAGGCCAAGGTACTACAATGTACTACATTTGAGAGTGGAAGAATGAGAGAAGAACTAGGGCACCTGGTAGAGGAAGGTGCCAGGTAAGCGGAGGCCAATGGAGCCTTGGCCCTTTACTGCCGCAGGATGACTAAAGGGGAAAAACGACTGCCTAAAATGGTGCAGGGGAGCCGAAATACTCGAGAAGAGTAAGGGAATTCCGCCATAGGGGAACTTGACCTGTTGATTACACAGCACCTGAGGAAAGTGATCTGACCCTAGTGGACGAAACAGCCTGCAGGCGGGGAAATAATACAGGAGATGATTCCCCTGTGTATAGAAGAGGTCCGGAGAACCTGTGACGTCTGGAGAAAAATGAGAAGGTTAAGGAGCCAAGGAAAACCAATAACCAATTTCCACTATGACGTGAGACAGGAGAAGGGAGTCCGGACATCTACAATGGCGTGACTGGGAAACTCGAACTCTGGAATCGGGTACTAGATGACCATTGAAGTGAATTACTGGAAGGAGAACACCCTATGGGGGAGGGCTCTTGCGAATGAAAAAAAGGCACAAGACCTGGGATGTATGACCTGGAATGGGAGAAGGAAGAACCCTTTCAAGGGGGACTCAAGGAAGGGCTCGGGCTATGTCACCGGCCTAAGCGCTAGCCGACTAGAGGAGTGATGCCTATCCTTGGAAAGGTGGCAAGGAAAACGGAAGAGTGACGGAAGAATGAGTAAAATGTTATTATTATTATTATAAAACACGTCACCACGTCACAACCAGAAGTGACGACGAAGGGAAGAAATGGCCGAGAATATGTGAGTTCAAATGGTCTGGCAGGAACTCTGCTAGAAAAAAGCGGGAATACATAAGCGTCTGAGACCAAGCGGCGGAGAGTGGTCGTGGAATTTGGTATGGCGGAGACTCCGGAGAGATCTAGAATATCTCCAAGAGCCGTCTAGAATGGCTACGAGAGAGGGAAAGGGAGGCAGACCCGGGACAGGGGAAATGAAGACCCCCCTTGGCCTGAAACTGAAGCAGGTCATGTCTAGGCGTTAGCGAAGATTGGCAGATCAGACGGGGACCACTCGCTGTAGTGTTGAGTGTTCGGGTGGAAACACCCAGTGGCCTGAGCATTCAGGGCTCCCTGAAGAATTCTGTTGCGGAAAGTAGACAGAAGACAATTTTTGAAACCTACAGCTTGTCCGGAAGAGTGAGCCCAATGACTGGACAGTCAGGATACTAGAAGTCCCTTGGTGAAACTGGTCCTCCGTAGAATCAATACTGGTTCGACGATCTTGTGTCTGGTTCTTAACTTCATCTGTTGACTGTGAAGGGACTGAGGAAATCTGATCTCTATCTGAAAGAGAGAGAATGTAAGTAACGACCTATGGTTTTAAACCTATACAGTACCTGGCCGGAACCCTAGTGGAGGGCGCAGCCAAGGCTGGTCTAGGCCAAAGAATAGGCGGATACCAGAAGTACTATGAACCACCCGAGGAAGGTGGCAGGAAGTAGAACGGACAACATAGTGGTTAGCAGACAGAGCTGTACCTTGCTTACCTCATTTGAGAACCAAAATGACTGCTGCTTCAAGAAACGACGCAGCCAACGTACGGTCAAGAGAGAAAAGCCTTACCTCGTGGCTACCTTAGATGAATGGTGCGAGGTAGGAGAAGGCCCCGGGCCACTGGGAAGCAACCAAATGAGAGCTGCTGCTGTGCTGCGTCATGGGGTCCGTAGTTCCTGCAGAGAGTGAATCACACGACCCTCCAGTCAGAAGGTCGCGTGATACCTTACCCTGAGATCACGTTACACGTATGGTGTGAGGTTGGAGATGTATGCAGATCGCTGAGAAGTGAGCAAATAACTGCTGCAGAAAGAGAAGACAATGAACTGGCCAGAGGACCATGGCTTACCTCCTGTTTACCTGAATGAGTGGTTTGAAGTAGGAGAAAACCCCCGGGTCACTGGGAAGCAACTTAATGACAGTTGCTGCCGTACCGCGTTAGGGTTCCAAGGAGACCACGGTCCTCGCCTCAGTCGAAGATGAAGGAGATACATGACCCACCAGGTGAGGTAGTCTGTTCGACTCACTGGGTCGTGAGCAGAGCAACACATACCTGTTAGGGTATCCAGCTTCTGGTCTGGAGAAACGCTAGCCCATTGGATAGCGGGCAGGATAATCGATCTTGAATACTGGCACTGAATGTAACAGCTGCTGCCGTGCCACCTCATGGGGCAGTGTTGGATGGAGCTCTCGCCTCAGTCGAAGATGAGTGGAAAGCTGAACAAGGCACTCAAAAGCCTGTTGCTGTATTCGGCTTCTGGTTCTGATAAGTGCTGGCCCATAGGCAAGTGGGCAGGCTCATCAAATCACTGTCCCACTGTAGTAGACAGGTGCATACAGAAACACTGGCACACAAGATAGAGGGCACGTTCTGGAAATACTAGCACACCGGATGGTGGGTAGGTGCATAGAGAAACACTGGATAGTGGATACTGGCACCCTGGAAGATGGACCGACATATAGAGACACTGGCACACAAGCAAGTGGACAGGTCTATGGAACTGTCAATCTAGATGGTGGACAGGTTGATAGAAAAACCTTTAGCACACTGAAACGGACAGGTGCAAGTAGAAACCCGACCCCCTAAACAGTGGGAAGGTTCACACAACACTGTTACAGTGGTGTAGACAGGTGTGTATAGAAAACACTGTTACACTGAGTAGTGTAAGGGCCTGTGAAAACACTGGTACACCAAAGTAAACAAATGCATGTAGAAACGCTGGCCCACGGAATAGCGGGCAGGATCCCCAAAGCACCTGGGTATTGGAGCACACAGGCATGACACAGACACTGGCACACTGGATAGTGGACAGGTACAGGGAAACGCTGGCATACAGGAGTAGGTCAGTGCGTAGAGAAACGCTGGGCCACTGGATAGTGGACAAGTACGAGGAAACACTAGCACACCGATGAAAACTAGTACATAGAGAAACACTGGCACACTGGTGTAGGCCAGTGCGTAGAGAAGCGCTGGCATGCCGGTGTCGACCAGTGCATAGAAAAACACTGGCACACCGGATAGTGAACAGGTACATAGAGACACTTGCACACTGGTGAAGACTAGTGCATAGAGAAAAGACAGGCACACTGGACAGTGGACAGTTTCATAAAGACACTGACACACAGGTGGAGATCACGGGCACACTGGTGTAGACCAGGGCAGAGAGAAACACTGGCACACTGGGTAGTGGACAGGTACATGAAGACATTGACACACTGGATAGAGGGCAGGAACCTGGAGACACTAGCGCACTGGTGTAGTAGACCGGTGCGTAGAAAAAAAACACTGGTACACTGGGTACAGGATAGGTACTTTGAGACACTGGCACACTGGATAGTGGACAGGTTGACATAAAAAGTGGACAGGTCAAAGAAACACTCACCCTGCTGTAGATAGGTACATAAGGAACACTGACACGCTAGATAGTGGGTACAGAAGAGTAGGCAGGAGCACGAGACACATTGACAGTGGAAGTGGACAGGACCACAGAACACTGGAGTACTCCTAGCAATGGGTAGGTCAGGGACTGCACATTGGAGAAGGGGGACCTGACAGAGAGCCGGTGGTCCCCAGCTGAGTGTGCGTCTAGAAGGGTGCTATGTAGGAGCGGGGGAATCTGGGCATGCAGTAGTATGAGGTAGCTAATACTCCCGGGCTGAGGTAGCTCTGTAGACATATAATATGGGTAACAGGGGAGACAGCTCACTGTAAGTGATCGGGAACTCCGGGATCAGGAGTAGATGCCTATGGTAGAAAATAGTGCTACCAACAAATAGGAGGAAAACTGGTTTAGAGGCATGCTAAAAGGTGTCTTTTTTTTTTTTTTTTTTTTTTTTTTTTACATCCGTCTTGCAGAGACTGGGAGCAGGTAGGAGAGGCCCAGGAGAGGCCAGTAGTGCCCGGGCAGCACGGAGCGGTGACCGCGGGGGGCGAGTGGTTGCAGGTAGTGCAGAGAAGGTGTTTGGCTGCGAGTGCACGCTGGGCCCTGAATCGCTCTAGCTGCCTGCGGGGAGCGCTGAAGCTGCGGCAGCGCAACTTACCAAGCAGGGAGGCTTGGTCTGTGGGGCTGGAAGGGCAGGCAGAAATGACGTCCCCCGGAGGTCTCGGCGCCGGGAAGTGACATCAGGCGCCAGGAAGGAGGGGGGGCGGCGCCTGCATGAAGAAGCAGGATGGCAGGGATAGGAGCTCGCGCGACGGAGGAGGCGGGCCAGCGTTTGAAAAGCCCGCGCGAACAGGAGAATTCCTAGCTGGGGGCGTGGCTTGGAAGGCGCGCAGACGCCTGAGAGGCTGGGACGCTTGAGGGGGTGTGGCGCAACGGGGAAGGAGGCCGCAATGGAGCCGGGGGCTACAATTTTAAAGGTAGGCCACCGGAAGGGACGCCAATTCGTGAACGCCACGGCCGAGGATGAGCGCAGGGGGCCGATCGGGGAAGCGCAGGGAGGCCACACTACCAGGGAGAGGCTAGAGAGAGGCCTGAGGTGGATGGCTCTAAGGGAGATATCAGGACCCCCTGACCCAAGTGGAGAAGGGGCTGTAAGGATTATATGAACAGGATCCCTCCACCCCTGACCCAGGATGGGGAAGAAGGAGGAGGGAATGCAGAGTACTTATCTTGAAGGTCCCAGCTTGTCCTGAGGTGATCCTGGATCCATCCTGGAAGGCGAGCGAAGACATCTCGACAGTCGTCCCGGGCAAAGTCGAAGGGAGACCGGAGGGGTACCTCTCCATCCCAGGTACGGTCTTCGTCCTCCTACCCCACAATCAAGCTCGGGAGCGAGAGAGTTTGGGCAGGGGGGCAGGACCTTCCGCCTTTATCAACGACGTTGCACTTTTCCTCACTGCGGATCCACCTCGAACACTCATCTGTGTTGGAGGGGCCGGGTACACTGCCAGACAGACACAGAAGACAACAGTAGTGGCGGACGGACCCCACTCTGTGCGTCCGGTCTCTATGTCGGAGAGCAGGGTGAGCGATTACACCCTGTCGCCCGACGAGCTGTGTCTGAAAAACAAAAAGGGAAAACATTAATAAAAACACAACAATACAAACCTGAGGGGCTGAGAGCAGCCCCTGCGTGTCCAACCTCGTCGGACACTAAGCAAAAACTAATCTCCTCAGCTCCGGTCAGTGGGTGTATACTACTGGGGAGGAGCCAACTTTTTATTTGCATAGTGTCAGCCTCCTAGTGCCAGCAGCATACACCCATGGTTTCCTGTGTCCCCCAATGAAGCGATAGAGAAATAGTTTTTGTGTATGTAAACTTTTGACTTTGAAGAAACTAATCAAAACCTCCTTAAAACATTCTCTCCCTCATTATTCTGGCATTTAGCAAATAGAAATAATTTTGGTTCCTAATTGATCTAAAACGGGAAAGGTTTATTCTGATTTCATGTCAGATGTGAGAAAAACATGCATATATGTGTATATAGTGTAAGAAAACTTCAAGTTTCAACTGTATATCAGTGAGGTCCTTAAGAGAGGCACCATCGGATAGAGGGAGGATTGTATTAGTGGAGAGCCGGGAAACCGAAGGTTCCACCGAAGGAGACTCGCCCATTTTTGAAAGAGGTCGGACACAAACGGGTACAAGATGTCTGGGAGACACGAGAGTCAGTGGGTGCGCTCATCTGCTGGCCTGGCTGCCTTCAGAAGGCCTGCACAGACAAGGGCTCATCCCACTAAATGACTGCACTCCTTCCCTGTTGGCCAAAAACTACTCAGACAACACAAGGTGAGGGACCACACATTGGCAAGACTATTGGTTCACCAACGGGCAAAAAACATATTGTACATTCCCAGCAAGAACACAAGATGGTACAAGCGACAAATCTCAACACTTCAGCTAGCTCACCTTGGATTAGAATCTTCGTGATTTCAGGGACCAAATATCCCAACCAGCAGCACCCTGCTTTTGGCAGGCACCCACTGAGGAGAAAGCGGCAAGCTTAGGAAGCTGACTGAGCAATGCAAGATATGTAACCAATGAGACCAAATTGCCCAAGCTGGGATCTTCAAGCAAATTTATGGGCTCAGCATTGAGCAGTGAAGCAGTTCTGTGATCCTCCAACTGTACTGTAGATCCTAGGCTGAAGTCCTGTAGGATGAATGAATCTTGAAGGAGTTCTGTGATCCTTCAGCTGGTATTGTAGATGCTAGGCTTACATACTGAAGAATATGAATCTGGTGACAGGAGAAGGGCCCCTTTTATACCCCACAGTTGTCATTTCAGGGTATTGGGTCTTACAGGATTGGTGGGTGATGGCTGTTTTCATTGGGTGCTAGGACAATCCAAATATATAATTTTCCTCTTAATTATGTAGTCAGAAGGCCTTAGGCAATCCACATTTACAGACAATAGGGCCTTGGTCTGTTTGACATGAGACAATGGCTAACTTTTTTTATTTTACCAAAAGAAGGAAACATACATATGGATAAATTAAGAACAGTTCACCACACAACTAGCCAGAGGCTGAGTTGCCACAATGTTCATGTGTTTCATTCTCTGGAAACATTTAACCAGATGCTCCCACTCCTTAGCATAAATTATGTAAAAGCTATAGGCTCTTCATCCTTGACAATCAGTCTGATTGAAAGCTATGATCAGACTATCAACCATGTCCCGCAGCTTGGAGACCTGTTCGGAGTGTAGATTGGAATCTGACTCAGAGACGGAGTCTGAATCCTAAACAACTAGGGGTTCAGTAAAGCAGGCAAGGGAGGCCAACCTGGAGCAGGTTGAGGCATAAGGAGACCTGGAATAGGAGCAGATTCTTGTCCGCTTCTTGAATCTCTTGTGCGATCTACCACGGTGGAGCTCAAAACTTGGTGGGTCCGATTCACCCCGAGAAAAGAACGAAGCACCAAGTAGTGGGGTTAGGCAGACGCTCTAAGACCAAAACCATGGTCTGGTATACCTTGGTTAGATCAGCGGCTGACTGGGATAGAGCAGCAGCCCACTTGAAGGGGGCAGGACGAGCTCTCATTGCCGGTATTGGGAGACCCTGGGTGGATTAAACTGTGGGTGGATTGCAATCAGTACAACGGGCCAAGGGTTGAACAGAAGGTAATTTTTTATTGCAGGAAGAGCAGACAAAATGCAAAAAACAATAGCAGCAGGGGAGCGAGACTTCCTGAAGTTAGGCACAAAGAAGAAGCAATGTGCCAAGGAAAGAAGGGAATTTTGTTTACTTACCGTAAATTCCTTTTCTTCTAGCTCCAATTGGGAGACCCAGACAATTGGGTGTATAGCTATGCCTCCGGAGGCCACACAAAGCATTACACTAAAAGTGTAAAGCCCCTCCCCTTCTGCCTATACACCCCCCGTGCATCACGGGCTCCTCAGTTTTGGTGCAAAAGCAAGAAGGAGGAAAAAATTATAAATTGGTTTAAAGTAAATTCAATCCGAAGGAATATCGGAGAACTGAAACCATTCAACATGAACAACATGTGTACACAAAGAACAACAGCCCGAAGGGAACAGGGGCGGGTGCTGGGTCTCCCAATTGGAGCTAGAAGAAAAGGAATTTACGGTAAGTAAACAAAATTCCCTTCTTCTTTGTCGCTCCATTGGGAGACCCAGACAATTGGGACGTCCAAAAGCAGTCCCTGGGTGGGTAAATAATACCTCATAATGGAGCCGCAAACGGCTCCGTCCTACAGGTGGGCAACCGCCGCCTGAAGGACTCGCCTACCTAGGCTGGCATCTGCCGAAGCATAGGTATGCACCTGATAGTGTTTCGTGAAAGTGTGCAGGCTCGACCAGGTAGCTGCCTGACACACCTGCTGAGCCGTAGCCTGGTGCCGCAAAGCCCAGGACGCACCCACTGCTCTGGTAGAATGGGCCTTCAACCCTGAGGGAACCGGAAGCCCCGAGGAACGATAAGCTTCGAGAATCGGTTCCTTGATCCACCGAGCTAGGGTTGATTTGGAAGCTTGTGACCCTTTACGCTGGCCAGCGACAAGGACAAAGAGTGCCTCCGAGCGGCGCAGGGGCGCCGTACGAGAAATGTAGAATCTGAGTGCTCTCACCAGATCTAACAAGTGCAAATCCTTTTCACATTGGTGAACTGGATGAGGACAAAGAAGGGAATTTTGTTACTTACCGTAAATTCCTTTTCTTCTAGCTCTTATTGGGAGACCCAGACGATTGGGTGTATAGCACTGCCTCCGGAGGCCACACAAAGCAATTACACTAAAAAGTGTAAGGCCCCTCCCCTTCTGGCTATACACCCCCAGTGGGATCACTGGCTCACCAGTTTTAGTGCAAAAGCAAGAAGGAGGAAAGCCAATAACTGGTTTAAACAAATTTACTCCGAGTAACATCGGAGAACTGAAAACCGTTCAACATGAACAACATGTGTACCCGCAAACAAACCAAAAATCCCGAAGGACAACAGGGCGGGTGCTGGGTCTCCCAATAAGAGCTAGAAGAAAAGGAATTTACGGTAAGTAACAAAATTCCCTTCTTCTTCGGCGCTCTATTGGGAGACCCAGACGATTGGGACGTCCAAAAGCTGTCCCTGGGTGGGTAAAGAAATACCTCATGTTAGAGCTGCAAAGACAGCCCTCCCCTACGGGGAGGCAACTGCCGCCTGCAGGACTCTTCTACCTAGGCTGGCGTCCGCCGAAGCATAGGTATGCACCTGATAATGTTTGGTAAAAGTGTGCAGACTCGACCAGGTAGCTGCCTGGCACACCTGTTGAGCCGTAGCCTGGTGTCGCAATGCCCAGGACGCACCCACGGCTCTGGTAGAATGGGCCTTCAGCCCTGATGGAACCGGAAGCCCCGCAGAACGGTAGGCTTCAAAAATTGGTTCTTTGATCCATCGAGCCAGGGTGGCCTTAGAAGCCTGCGACCCTTTGCGCTTACCAGCGACAAGGACAAAGAGTGCATCCGAACGGCGCAGGGGCGCCGTGCGGGAAATGTAGATTCTGAGTGCTCTCACCAGATCTAACAAATGTAAGTTCTTCTCATACCGATGAACTGCATGAGGACAAAACGAAGGCAAAGAGATATCCTGATTAAGATGAAAAGAGGATACCACCTTCGGGAGAAACTCCTGAATGGGGCGCAGCACTACCTTGTCCTGGTGGAAGACCAGGAAGGGAGCCTTGGAAGACAGCGCTGCTAGCTCAGACACTCTCCGGAGAGATGTGATCGCTACCAGAAAAGCCACTTTCTGTGATAGTCTAGAAAGTGAAACCTCCTTCAGAGGCTCGAAGGGCGGCTTCTGGAGGGCAACTAGTACCCTGTTCAGATCCCATGGATCTAACGGCCGCTTGTACGGGGGCACGATATGGCAAACCCCCTGTAGGAACGTGCGCACCTTAGAAAGTCGTGCTAAACGCTTCTGAAAAAAGACGGATAGCGCCGAGACTTGTCCTTTGAGGGAGCCGAGCGACAACCCTTTTTCTAACCCAGATTGCAGGAAAGAAAGAAGGGTAGGTAATGCAAATGGCCAGGGAGACACTCCCTGAGCAGAGCACCAGGATAAGAATATCCTCCACGTTCTGTGGTAGATCTTAGCAGACGTGGGCTTCCTAGCCTGTCTCATGGTGGCAACGACCCCTTGGGATAATCCTGAAGACGCTAGGATCCAGGATTCAATGGCCACACAGTCAGGTTCAGGGCCGCAGAATTCTGATGGAAAAACGGCCCTTGGGACAGTAAGTCTGGTCGGTCTGGAAGTGCCCACGGTTGGCCGACCGTGAGATGCCACAGATCCGGATACCACGCCCTCCTTGGCCAGTCTGGGGCGACGAGTATGACGCGGCTGCAGTCGGATCTGATCTTGCGTAGCACTCTGGGCAAGAGTGCCAGAGGTGGAAACACATAAGGGAGCCGGAACTGCGACCAATCTTGCACTAGGGCGTCTGCTGCTAGGGCTCTTTGATCGCGAGACCGTGCCATGAAGGTTGGGACCTTGTTGTTGTGTCGGGACGCCATGAGGTCGACGTCCGGCCTTCCCCATCGGCGACAGATTTCCTGAAACACGTCCGGGTGAAGGGACCATTCCCCTGCGTCCATGCCCTGGCGACTGAGGAAGTCTGCTTCCCAGTTTTCTACGCCCGGGATGTGAACTGCGGATATGGTGGAGGCCGTGGCTTCCACCCACATCATAATGCGCCGGACTTCCTGGAAGGCTTGCCGACTGCGAGTCCCCCCTTGGTGATTGATGTATGCCACCGCTGTGGAGTTGTCCGATTGAATTCGGATCTGCTTCCCTTCCAGCCACTGCTGGAAGGCTAGAAGGGCAAGATACACTGCTCTGATTTCCAGAACATTGATCTGAAGGCTGGACTCCTGCTGAGTCCACGTACCCTGAGCCCTGTGGTGGAGAAACACTGCTCCCCACCCTGACAGACTCGCATCTGTCGTGACCACCGCCCAGGACGGTGGTAGGAAGGATCTTCCCTGTGATAATGAGGTGGACAGGAGCCACCACTGCAGAGAGTCCTTGGCCGTTTGGGAAAGAGAGACTTTCCTGTCCAGGGATGTCGACCTCCCGTCCCATTGGCGAAGAATGTCCCATTGAAGTGGACGCAGATGGAACTGCGCAAACGGAACCGCCTCTATTGCCGCCACCATCTTCCCGAGGAAGTGCATGAGGCGTCTTAAGGAGTGCGACTGACTTTGAAGGAGAGCCTGCACCCCTGTCTGTAGTGACCGCTGCTTGCTCAGCGGAAGCTTCACTATCGCTGATAGAGTATGAAACTCCATGCCAAGATACGTTAGTGATTGGGTCGGTGACAGATTTGACTTTGGGAAGTTGATGATCCACCCGAACGCCTGGAGAGTCTCCAGTGCAAAACTCAGGCTGAGTTGGCATGCCTCCTGAGAGGGTGCCTTGACCAGTAGATCGTCCAAGTAAGGGATCACAGAGTGTCCGTGAGAGTGCAAGACTGCTACCACTGCTGCCATGATCTTGGTGAACACCCGGGGGGCTGTCGCCAGACCAAATGGCAGAGCCACGAACTGAAGATGTTCGTCTCCTATCACGAAGCGCAGAAAGCGTTGGTGCTCCGTAGCAATCGGCACGTGGAGATAAGCATCTTTGATGTCTATTGATGCTAGGAAATCTCCTTGGGACATTGAGGCAATGACTGAGCGGAGGGATTCCATCCGGAACCGCCTGGCGTTCACATGCTTGTTGAGCAGTTTTAGGTCCAGAACAGGACGGAAGGAGCCGTCCTTTTTTGGAACCACAAAGAGATTGGAGTAAAATCCTCGCCCCCGTTCCAGAGGGGGGACAGGGATCACGACTCCTTCTGCTCTTAGAGAGTCCACCGCCTGCAGCAGGGCATCTGCTCGGTTGGGGTGTGGGGAGGTTCTGAAGAACCGAAGTGGAGGCCGAGAACTGAACTCGATTCTGTACCCGCGAGACAAAATGTCTGTTACCCACCGGTCTTTGACCTGTGACAGCCAAATGTCGCAAAAGCGGGAGAGCCTGCCACCGACCGAGGATGCGGAGGGAGGAGGCCGAAAGTCATGAGGTAGCCGCCTTGGAAGCGGTTCCTCCATTTGCTTTCCTGGGGCGTGAGTGAGCCCGCCAGGAATCTGAGCTCCCTTGTCCTTTCTGAGTCCCTTTGGACGAGGAGAATTGGGGCTTGCCCGAGCCTCGAAAGGACCTAAACCTCGACTGCCACTTTTTCTGTTGAGGTTTACTTGCTCTGGGCTGTGGCAAGGAAGAGTCCTTACCCTTGGACTGTTTTATGATTTCAGCCAATGGCTCACCAAACAGTCTGTCTCTAGATAATGGCAAGCTGGTTAAGCATTTTTTGGAACCGGCATCTGCTTTCCAGTCCTTTAACCATAAGGCTCTGCGCAAAACCACAGAATTGGCGGCCGCCATAGAGGTACGGCTCGTAGATTCTAGGACAGCATTGATAGCATAGGTCGCAAACGCAGACATTTGCGAAGTTAGGGACGCAACCTGGGGCACTGCTGGATGTATGATAGCATCCACCTGTGCTAAACCAGCTGAAATAGCTTGGAGTGCCCACACGGCCGCGAATGCTGGAGCAAACGACGCGCCGATAGCTTCATAGACAGATTTCAACCAAAGGTCCATTTGTCTGTCGTTGGCATCTTTAAGTGAAGCGCCATCCTCTACTGCGACTATAGATCTAGCCGCAAGCTTGGAAATTGGGGGATCCACCTTTGGGCACTGGGTCCAGCGTTTGGCTACTTCAGAGGGAAAAGGATAACGGGTATCCTTAGAACGTTTAGAGAAACGCTTGTCTGGATGAGCGTCGTGCTTCTGGATTGATTCTCTGAAGTCAGAGTGGTCCAAAAAAGCACTTAATTTACGCTTGGGATACAGGAAATGGAACTTCTCCTGCTGTGCAGCTGCCTCCTCTGCAGAAGGGGCTGGGGGAGAAATATCCAACAGTCTATTAATTGCCGATATCAGGTCATTAACCATGGCGTCACCCTCAGGGGCATCCAGATTGAGAGGGGCCTCAGGATTAGAATCCTGATCACCTTCTTCAGTCTCATCACAGAGAGATTCTTCTCGCTGAGACCCTGAGCAGTGTGATGACGTGGAGGGTCTTTCCCAGCGAGCTCGCTTAGGCTGCCTGGGACTGTCATCTGAGTCAGAGACTTCAGCTTGTGATGCTTGAGACCCCCTTGAAGTACGGATTAGTTCCAACTGAGGGGGACCAGAGAGCATAGCCACAGCAGTGTCCATGGTCTGAGGAACTGGCCTGGCCTGCAAGGTCTCCAGGATTTTTGTCATAGCCTCAGACATTTTATCAGCAAACACTGCAAAGTCTGTCCCCGTCACCGGGGCAGGGTTCACAGGCGTCGCTGCCTGGGCTACCACCACAATAGGCTCTGGCTGACGAAGTGCCACTGGGACTGAACATTGCACACAATGTGAATCATTGGAGCCTGCCGGTAGATCAGCCCCACATGCAATACAAACAGTGCACACAGCCCGTGCCTTGGCAGCCTTGCGTTTTGCGGATGACATGTTGCTGCCTCCTCAGAGCAGTACAGGGTGTCCAGCAAGAAGCGACCTACAGTGCAACTATATATCTATATATATATATGGTACCAAGACAAAAGTACACTATATATCACTGAGGCACTAGTGGGGCCAGCACTACTGTGCAGCTTACCGCCCGCTTAGGAGCGGTGTGTGGTCGCCAGAAATCCCTCTAGTCTGGGTCTCCCAGAGCCTGCTGCCTCTCCCCAGCCAGATCGCATGTGTAATGGCTGCCGGCGTCCTTGTGGAGAGGGGGGGCGGGCCGTGGGCGTACACCGACGAAGAGCGGGAAGTCTGCTTCCCCTTGTGCCTAGTGAGAGGGCTGGAGCATGTAAATAAAGCTCCAGCCCTCGGCGCTGCCTATTGAGCAGCGTCTCTCCCCTACCCTGATTGACAGGGTGGGGGCGGGAACGAAGCGGCGCTAGGCCGCAGAAGCCGGGGGCTAAAGTTAGAAGCGCCGCCGCCGTAAAAGCGCGGTCGGCGCAAAGCCCCCGGCGCACCATAAGTCGCAGCTGCGCCGCCGCTCCAGGAGCGGTCGGCGCAGTAGTTCCCAATACACAATGTCACTCAGCAAAGCTGCAGTGACCTAACCCCCAGCGTACAGCGCCACTGTCCCCGGCGCACTACAACGCTCAGCAGGCCCTGAGAGTGTCCGTGCCTGCCGGGGACACAGAGTACCTGAAAGTTGCAGGGCCTTGTCCCTGAACGGCACTCCCGCTCCCAATCCAGCAGGTTCTATGGGTCTGTGGATGGAGCCCGGCCCCAGGGCTTGGGGGCCGGCAAGATCCCACTTCCACAGAGCCCTAAGGGGATGTGGAAGGAAAACAGCATGTGGGCTCCAGCCTCCGTACCAGCAATAGGTACCTCAACCTTACAAGCACCAACCGCGGGTGAGAAGGGAGCATGCTGGGGGCCCTATATGGGCCCTCTTTTCTTCCATCCGATAGAGCCAGCAGCTACTGCTGACTACAAACAGTGGAGCTATGCGTGGATGTCTGACCTCATTTGCACAAAGCAGAAAACTGGTGAGCCAGTGATCCCACTGGGGGTGTATAGCCAGAAGGGGAGGGGCCTTACACTTTTTAGTGTAATTGCTTTGTGTGGCCTCCGGAGGCAGTGCTATACACCCAATCGTCTGGGTCTCCCAATAGAGCGCCGAAGAAAAGAGGGTAAGGAGATATCCTGATTGAGATGAAAGGGGGATACCACCTTAGGGAGAAATTCCGGAACCGGACGCAGAACCACCTTGTCCTGGTGAAACACCAGGAAAGGGGCTTTGCACGACAACGCTGCCAGTTCGGACACTCTCCGAAGTGAAGTGACTGCTACTAGGAAGACCACTTTCTGCGAAAGGCGTGAGAGAGAAATATCTCTCATTGGCTCGAACGGTGGTTTCTGAAGAGTCATCAGCACCCTGTTCAGATCCCAAGGCTCTAACGGACGCTTGTAAGGAGGGACGATGTGACAAACCCCCTGCAGGAACGTGCGTACCTGTGGAAGTCTGGCTAGGCGCTTCTGAAAAAACACAGAGAGCGCAGAGACTTGTCCCTTAAGGGAGCCGAGCGACAAACCCTTTTCCAATCCAGATTGAAGGAAGGACAGAAAAGTGGGCAAGGCAAATGGCCAGGGAGAAAACCCCTGAGCAGAGCACCACGACAGGAATATCTTCCACGTCCTGTGGTAGATCTTGGCGGACGTTGGTTTCCTAGCCTGTCTCATAGTGGCAATGACCTCTTGAGATAACCCTGAAGACGCTAGGATCCAGGACTCAATGGCCACACAGTCAGGTTGAGGGCCGCAGAATTCAGATGGAAAAACGGCCCTTGAGACAGCAAGTCTGGTCGGTCTGGTAGTGCCCACGGTTGGCCGACCGTGAGATGCCACAGATCCGGGTACCACGACCTCCTCGGCCAGTCTGGAGCGACGAGGATGGCGCGGCGGCAGTCGGCCCTGATCTTGCGTAACACTCTGGGCAACAGTGCCAGAGGAGGAAACACATAAGGGAGTTGAAACTGCGACCAATCCTGAACTAAGGCGTCTGCCGCCAGAGCTCTGTGATCTTGAGACCGTGCCATGAATGTCGGGACCTTGTTGTTGTGCCGGGACGCCATTAGGTCGACGTCCGGCATGCCCCAGCGGCAACAGATCTCCTGAAACACGTACGGGTGAAGGGACCATTCCCCTGCGTCCATGCCCTGGCGACTGAGAAAGTCTGCTTCCCAGTTTTCTACGCCCGGGATGTGAACTGCGGATATGGTGGAGGCCGTGGCTTCCACCCACAGTAGAATCCGCCGGACTTCCTGGAAGGCTTGCCGACTGCGTGTCCCGCCTTGGTGGTTGATGTATGCCACCGCTGTGGAGTTGTCCGACTGAATTCGGATCTGTTTGCCTTCCAGCCACGGCTGGAACGCCTTTAGGGCAAGATACACTGCCCTTATCTCCAGAACATTGATCTGAAGGGAGGACTCTGTCTGAGTCCAAGTACCCTGAGCCCTGTGGTGGAGAAAGACCGCTCCCCACCCTGACAGGCTCGCGTCCGTCGTGACCACCGCCCAGGATGGGGGCAGGAAGGATTTCCCCTTCGACAGAGAAGTGGGGAGAAGCCACCACTGAAGGGAAGCTTTGGCTGCCCGCGAAAGGGAGACGTTCCTGTCGAGGGACGTCGACTTCCTGTCCCATTTGCGGAGAATGTCCCATTGAAGAGGACGCAGATGAAACTGCGCAAAAGGGACTGCTTCCATCGCTGCTACCATCTTCCCTAGGAAGTGCATGAGGCGCCTCAGGGGGTGTGACTGGCCTTGAAGGAGAGATTGCACCCCTGTCTGTAGTGAACGCTGCTTGTTCAGCGGAAGCTTCACTATCGCTGAGAGAGTATGAAACTCCATGCCAAGATATGTCAGAGATTGGGCCGGTGTCAGATTTGACTTTGGAAAATTGATGATCCACCCGAAACTCTGGAGAGTTTCCAGAGCAATGTTCAGGCTGTGTTGGCATGCCCCTTGAGAGGGTGCCTTGACAAGCAGATCGTCTAAGTAAGGGATCACCGAGTGTCCCTGAGAGTGTAGGATTGCCACCACTGTTGCCATAACCTTGGTGAAGACCCGTGGGGCTGTCGCCAGGCCAAAAGGCAGTGCCACAAACTGAAGGTGTTCGTCTCCTATGGCGAAGCGCAGGAAGCGCTGATGCTCTGGTGCAATCGGTACGTGGAGATAAGCATCTTTGATGTCGATTGATGCCAGGAAATCTCCTTGGGACATTGAGGCGATGACGGAGCGGAGCGATTCCATCCGGAACCGCCTGGTTTTTACATGCCTGTTGAGCAGTTTTAGGTCCAGAACCGGACGGAAGGATCCGTCCTTTTTTGGCACCACGAACAAGTTGGAGTAAAAACCGTGACCCCGTTGCTGAAGAGGAACAGGGATCACCACTCCTTCCGCCTTCAGAGTGCACACCGCCTGCAGAAGAGCCGCGGCCCTCTCGGGGGGCGGAGAAGTTCTGAAGAAACGAGTCGGGGGACGAGAGCTGAACTCTATCCTGTAACCGTGAGATAGAATGACTCTCACTCATCGGTCTTTTACCTGTGGCAGCCAGGCGCCGCCAAAGCGGGAGAGCCTGCCACCGACCGAGGATGCGGTTTGAGGAGGCCGAGAGTCATGAGGAGGCCGCCTTGGGAGCGGTGCCTCCGGCGGTCTTTTTAGGACGTGACTTAGACCGCCATGAATCGGCGTTCCTCTGATCTTTCTGAGGCCTTTTGGACGAGGCGAATTGAGACCTGCCCGCGGGCCGAAAGGACCGAAACCTCGATTGTACCTTCCGTGGTTGAGGTCTGTTTGGTTTGGACTGGGGTAAGGATGAGTCCTTTCCCTTGGATTGTTTAATGATTTCATCCAATCGCTCACCAAACAAGCGGTCGCCATACAATGGCAAACCGGTTAAGAACTTTTTGGAAGCAGAGTCTGCCTTCCATTCTCGTAGCCACATGGCCCTGCGGACTACCACCGAATTGGCGGATGCTACCGCCGTACGGCTCGCAGAGTCCAGGATAGCATTAATGGCGTAGGACGCAAACGCCGACGCCTGAGAGGTTAAGGACCCGACTTGCGGGGCAGATGTACGAGTGACTGTATTAATCTGCGCCTGACAAGCTGAGATAGCTTGGAGAGCCCATACGGCTGCGAATGCTGGAGCAAAAGACGCGCCGATAGCTTCATAGATGGATTTTAACCATAATTCCATCTGTCTGTCAGTGGCATCTTTGAGTGAAGCCCCATCTTCCACTGCAACTATGGATCTAGCCGCCAGTCTGGAGATTGGAGGATCCACCTTAGGACACCGAGTCCAGCCCTTGACAACATCAGGGGGGAAGGGATAACGTGTATCTTTAAGGCGCTTGGAAAAACGCTTGTCTGGACAATCCCGGTTTTTCTGGACTGCCTCCCTGAAGTCAGAGTGATCCAGAAACGTACTCAATGTACGCTTGGGAAACCTGAAACGGAATTTCTCCTGAGAAGCTGACTCCTCAATTGGAGGAGCTGGGGGAGAAATATCCAACACCTGATTGATGGTTGCTATTAGATCATTCACAACGGCGTCACCTTCAGGTGTATCTAGGTTGAGAGCGGCTTCAGTATCAGAATCCTGATCTGTTACCTCCACTTCATCCTCCAGAGAGTCCTCGTGCTGAGACCCTGAACAGTGTGATGAGGTGGAGGGAATTTCCCAGCGAGCCCGCTTCAGCGGCCTGGGACTGCGGTCCGTGTCAGAGACCTCACCCTGGGACCTATGGGTCACCCCAGGGTCCCTTTGCTGTTCCAATTGAGGGGGACCTGGGGTCAGAGACTGAACAGTGCCCGGGACCTGAATCACCGGTCTGGACTGTAAGGCTTCTAGTATTTTAGAAGACCATCTATCCATACTCTCAGACATTTTGTCAGCAAAAGCTGCAAACTCCGTCCCTGTCACCTGGACAGTGTTAGCAGGTGGTTCCACCTGGGCCACCTGTAGCAGAGGCTCCGGCTGAGTAAGTGCCACAGGGGCCGAGCATTGCACACAATGAGGGTCAGTGGAACCTGCCGGTAGTATAGCTGCACATGAGGTACAGGTTGCAAAGTACGCCTGTGCTTTGGCACCCTTGCTTTTTGCGGACGACATGCTGTTGTCTCCTCTGAGAACAATCCAGGAGGGTATATAGCCAAAAATCAACAGAGCGACCGTACAGTGCAAATGTATAGCCTATAAGCCTATATATATATATATATATATATATATATATATATATATATATATATATATATATATATATATATATATATATATATATATATATATATATATATATATATATATATATATACACACTTCGGCACTCAGTGGGGCCAGCACCACAGGTGCTGCTTACCGACCGCACAGAGCGGTTGTGTGATCACCAGAATCCCTGCCTGGGTCTCCCTGTGATGTCTCTCCTCTCCAGCGTCTGAATCGCTGACAGGAATGGCTGCCGGCGTTCTGTGGGGAGGAGGGGACCGTGGGCGTGCCCAAGAAAAGTGCGGGAATCCAGTGCCCCAGTGTACTGAGTGAGGAGGGAGGAGGATACTAATGTATGCTCCAGCCCTCGGCGCTGAGGATCTGTGCAGCGTCCCGCCCTTCCCCTGACTGGCAGGCCTGTGGGCGGGAATATACGACACTAGGCCGCAGAAGCCGGGGACTAAAGTTATAAGCGCGGCCGGCAATAAGCGCGGCCGCGCGGTAGTCCCCGGCGCACTAACACACCCAGCAGTGCTGTAATGTGTATGGCACAAGCGCTCCATGCGCGGTAGTTCCGGCGCACTAACACACCCAGCAGTGCTGTAATGTGTATGGCACAAGCGCTCCATGCGCGGTCCCCACGGGGACACAGAGTACCTCACAGTAGCAGGGCCTTGTCCCTGACGATACCCGGCTCCTGTCCAGCAGATACCCCAGGGGCTGCGGAGGGAGCACGGTCCCCGTGCCTGGAGACCGATTCGGATCCCACTTCACCCAGAGCCCATAAGGGATGGGGAAGGAAAGAAGGGAATTTTGTTTACTTACCGTAAATTCCTTTTCTTCTAGCTCTAATTGGGAGACCCAGACAATTGGGGTGTATAGGCTATGCCTCCGGAGGCCGCACAAAGTATTACACTTAAAAGTGTTAAGCCCCTCCCCTTCTGCCTATACACCCCCCGTGCTCCCACGGGCTCCTCAGTTTTGGTGCAAAAGCAAGAAGGAGGAAAAGATTATAAACTGGTGTAAAGTAGATTCAATCCGAAGGAATATCGGAGAACTGAAACCAAACAACATGAACAACATGTGTACACAAAAAAACAGGGGCGGGTGCTGAGTCTCCCAATTAGAGCTAGAAGAAAAGGAATTTACGGTAAGTAAACAAAATTCCCTTCTTCTTTGTCGCTCTATTGGGAGACCCAGACAATTGGGATGTCCAAAAGCAATCCCTGGGTGGGTAAAATAATACCTCGTAATAGAGCCGTAAAACGGCCTCTTCCTACAGGTGGGCAACCGCCGCCTGAAGGACTCGTCTACCTAGGCTGGCATCCGCCGAAGCATAGGTATGCACCTGATAGTGTTTCGTGAAAGTGTGCAGGCTCGACCAGGTAGCCGCCTGACACACCTGCTGACCCGTAGCCTGGTGCCTCAAAGCCCAGGACACGCCCCCGGCTCTGGTAGAATGGGCCTAGAGCCCTGAGGGAACCGGCAGCCCGGTAAGCTTCGAGAATTGGTTCCTTGATCCACCGGGCCAGGGTTGATTTGGAAGCCTGTGACCCTTTACGCTGGCCAGCGACAAGGACAAAGAGTGCATCCGAGCGGCGCAGGGGCGCCGTACGAGAAATGTAGAGCCTGAGTGCTCTCACCAGATCTAACCAGTGCAAATCCTTTTCACATTGGTGAACTGGATGATGACAAAAAGAGGGTAAGGAGATATCCTGATTGAGATGAAAGGGGGGTACCACCCTTGGGAGAAATTCCAGAACCGGACGCAGAACCACCTTGTCCTGGTGAACACCAGGAAAGGGGCTTTGCACGACAACATTGCTAGCTCAGACACTCTCCGAAGTGAAGTGACTGCTACTAGGAAAATCACTTTCTGCGAAAGGCGTGAGAAAGAAATATCCCTTATTGGATCGAATGGTGGTTTCTGAAGAACCATCAGCACCCCGTTCAGATCCCAGGGTTCTAACGGCCGCTTGTAAGGATGAAAGATGTGACAACCCCCTGCAGGAACGTGCATACCTGTGGAAGTCTGGCTAGGCGCTACTGGAAAAAACACAGAGAGCGCTGAGACTTGTCCCTTAAGGGAGCCGAGCGACAAACCCTTTTCCAGTCCAGATTGAAGGAAGGACAGAAAAATGGGCAAGGCAAAAGGCCAGGGAGAAAAACCCCGAGCAGAGCACCACGACAGGAAATTTTTCCACGTCCTGTGGTAGATCTTGGCGGACGTTGGTTTCCTAACCTGTCTCATAGTGGCAATGACCTCTTGAGATAATCCTGAAGACGCTAGATCTAGGACTCAATGGCCACAGTGTCAGGTTGAGGGCCGCAGAATTCAAATGGAAAAACGGCCCTTGAGACAGCAAGTCTGGTCGGACTGGTAGTGCCCACGTTTGGCCTACCGTGAGATGCCACAGATCCGGGTACCACGACCTCCTCGGCCAGTCTGGAGTGACGAGGATGGCGCGGCGGCAGTCGGCCCTGATCGTGCGTAACACTCTGGGCAACAGTGCCAGCGGAGGAAACACATAAGGGAGTTGAAACTGCGACCAATTCCGAACTAAGGCGTCTGCCGCCATAGCTCTGTGATCGTGAGAGCGTGCCATGAATGCCATGACCTTGTTGTTGTGCCGGGACGCCATTAGGTCGACGTCCGGCCTCCCTCAGCGGCAACAGATCTCCTGAAACACGCCCGGGTGAAGAGACCATTCCCCTGCGTCCATGCCCTGGCGCCTGAGAAAGTCTGCTTCCCAGTTTTCGACGCCCGGGATGTGAACTGCGGAGATGGTGGAGGCCGTGGCTTCCACCCACATCAAAATCCGCCGGACTTCCTGGAAGGCTTGCCGACTGCGTGTTCCGCCTTGGTGGTTGATGTAAGCCACCACTGTGGAGTTGTCCGACTGAATTCGGATCTGCTTGCCTTCCAGCCACTGCTGGAACACTTTTTAGGGCAAGATACACTGCCCTGATCTTCAGAACATTGATCTGAAGCGAGGACTCTTGCTGAGTCCACGTACCCTGAGCCCTGTGGTGGAGAAAGACTGCTCCCCACCCTGACAGACTCGCGTCCGTCGTGACCACCTCCCAGGATGGGGGTAGGAAGGATTTCCCATGCGATAATGAAGTGGGAAGAAAGCCACCCCCTAAGGGAAGCTTTGGTTGCCTGAGAGAGGGAGACGTTCCTGTCGAGGGACGTCGGTTTCCTGTCCTATTTGCGTAGGATGTCCCAATGAAGAGGACGCAGGTGAAACTGCGCGAAAGGAACTGCCTCCATTGCTGCCACCATCTTCCCCAGGAAGTGCATGAGGCCCTTCAAGGGGTGTGCTTGACCTTGAAGGAGAGATTGCACCCCTTTCTGTAGTGAACGCTTGTTGATCAGCGGAAGCTTCACTATCGCCGATAGGGTATGAAACTCCATGCCAAGATATGTCAGCGATTGGGCTGGTGTCAGATTTGACTTTGGAAAATTGATGATCCACCCGAAACTCTGGAGAGCCCCCAGAGAAGCGTCGGGGCTGTGTTGGCATGCCTCTTGAGAGGGTGCCTTGATCAGCAGATCGTCCAAGTAAGGGATCACTGAGTGACCCTGAGAGTGGAGGACCGCAACTACTGTAGCCCTGACCTTGGTGAAAACCCGTGGGGCTGTAGCCAGGCCGAACTGCAGTGCCACGAACTGCAGGTGTTCGTCTCCTATGGTGAAGCGCAAGAAGCGTTGGTGCTCTGGAGCCACCGGTACGTGGAGAAAAACATCTTTGATATCGATCGATGCAAGGAAATCTTCTGGGGACATTGAGTCGATGACGGAGCGGAGGGTTTCCATCCGGAACCGTCTGGTCTATACGTGTTTGTTGAGCAGTTACGGGTCCAGGACAGGACGGAAAGACCCGTCCTTCTTTGTAACCACAAACAGGTTGGAGAAAAACCCGTGACCCTGTTGCTGAAGAGGAACAGGGACCACCACTCCTTCTGCCCTCAGGGTGCCCAGCGCCTGCAGAAGAGCCTCGGCTCGCTCGGGAGGCGGGGATAACCTGAAGAATCGAGTCGGGGGACGAGAGGCGAACTCTAACTTGTAACCGTGAGACAGAATGTCTCTCGCCCAACGGTCTTTTACCCTTGGCAGCCAGGAGTCGCAAAGGCGGGAAAGCCTGCCACCAACCGAGGATGCGGATTGAGGAGACCGAAAGCCATCAAGAAGCCGCTTTGGTAGCGGCACCTCCGGTGGTCTTTTTGACTTAGACCGCCATGAATCGGAGAGCCCTTGATCTATTCAGAGGCCTTTTGGACGAGGAGAATTGGGACCTGCCCGCGCCCCGAAAGAACCGAAACCTCGACTGCCCCATCCTCTGTTGGGGTATGTTCGGTTTGGGCTGGGGTAAAGATGTATCCTTTCCCTTGTATTCTTTTTTGGAAGCAGAATCTGCCTTCCAGTTCCGTAGCCACAAGGCCCTGCAGAGTACCACCGAATTGGCGGAAGCAACCGCCATACGGCTCGCAGAGTCCAGGACAGCATTAATAGCGTAAGACGCAAATGCCGACGTCTGTGTGGCTGCGTCAATTTGCGCTTGACCTGCTGAGATAGCTTGTAGCACCCATACGGCTGCAAATGCTGGTGTAAAAGAAGCGCTGATAGCTTCATAGATAGATTTCAACCAGAGCTCCATCTGCCTGCGAGTGGCATCTTTGATTGATAGACGCTATAAGATCGTTCACTATGGCATCCCCGTCAGGCGTATCAAGATTGAGAGCGGCCTCAGGATCAGAATCCTGATCAGCTGTCTCCGCTTCATCATCCAGGGATTCCCCCCGCTGAGACCCTGACCAATATGAAGATGTCGAGGGAATTTCCCAGCGAGCTCGCTTAGACGGTCAGGGGCTGGGGTCTGTATCAGAGACCTCACTCTGGGATCTATGAGACACCCCGGGGAGACCTCTGGTCCAACTGAGGTGGGCCAGGGAGCAATGATTCAACAGTGCCCCTGTGCTGAGATACCGGTCTGGATTGCTCAGTGGATCCTGCCGGCAGAGGGGTCGTACATGCGGCGCAGGCAGCATAGTAAGCCTGTGGTTTGGCGCTCCTGCCTTTTATGGGCGCCATGCTGTTGACTTCCCTGAGCAACACAATATATATACAGAATCAACTGTGCACCATACAGTGTAAAGCATATCTTATAAACATATGATTTAAAATTACACTCCTGCACAAATGTGGCTAGCACCACAGATGCTGCATACCCCCCGCATAAAGCGGTTGTGAGGCCACCAGGGTCCCTGCCTGGGTCTGTCAGAATTTGTCCCCCTCTGCAGCATTCAAGGAGCTGACAGGAATGGCTGCCGGCTTCTGAGGAGAGGACAGTGAGGGGGGTGGAGTATGCAAAGCATGCTCCAGCCCTCAGTGCTGCTCATCCTGTGCAGCGTCCCGCCCTTCCCCTGCTTGTCAGGGCTGTGGGCGGGAGGAAGAAAGACTAGGCCGCAAAAGCCGGGGACTCGAGTAATAAACGCGGCCGCCGTAAAAGCGCGGCCGCGCGGAAGTCCCCGGCGCACTACAAGTCCCAGCCGCGCCTCAGTGTCAAAACATGGCGGCGGCGGTCAGCGCGGTAGTCTCCCTACATAAACACACTCAGCGATGCTGAGTGTGTAATGGCACGGCTGCCGGCGTCCTGAGAGAGGAGGAAGCCGTGGGCGTGACCCTTAGAAAGTGCGGGAACTGGTGCCTCACAGTGCAGTGAGGGGAGTGGAGTATGCAAAGCATGCTCCAGCCCTCACTGCAGCTCGTCTGTAAAGCGTCCCGCCCTTCCCCTGCCTGTCAGGGCTGTGGGCGGGAGGAGGAAACACTAGGCCGTACAAGCCGGGGACTCAAGTAATGAGCGCGGCTGCCATAAAAGCGCGGCCGCGCGGAAGTCCCCGGCGCACTACAAGTCCCAGCCGCGCCTCAGTGTTAAAAACATGGCGGCGGCGGTAGTACGGTAGTCCCCCTACATAAACACAGTCAGCGACACTGAGTGTGTAATGGCACATTAACCTGGTCAGCGCCGCGGTCCCCGGTGCACTAGCACACCCAGCAATGCTGGAGTGTTGCTGTGCGCGGTCCCCACAGGGACACAGAGTACCTTCAAGTAGCAGGGCCATGTCCCTGAACGATACCCGGCTCCTATCCAGCAGAGTCTTAGGAGCTGTGGATGGAGCACGGTCTCAGTGCCTGGAGACCGGTAAGATCCCACTTCACCCAGAGCCCTGAGGGGGATGGGGAAGGAAAACAGCATGTGGGCTCCAGCCTCCGTACCCGCAATGGATACCTCAACCTTAACAACACCGCCGACAAGAGTGGGGTGAGAAGGGAGCATGCTGGGGGCCCTATATGGGCCCACTTTTCTTCCATCCGACATAGTCAGCAGCTGCTGCTGACCCATCTATGGAGCTGTGCGTGCGTGTCTGACCTCCTTCGCACAAAGCAAAAAACTGAGGAGCCCGTGGGAGCACGGGGGGTGTATAGGCAGAAGGGGAGGGGCTTAACACTTTTAAGTGTAATACTTTGTGCGGCCTCCGGAGGCATAGCCTATACACCCCAATTGTCTGGGTCTCCCAATAGAGCGACAAAGAAACAGCATGTGGCTCCTGCCGTGTACCCGCAATGGGTACCTCAACCTTAACAACACCGCCGACAAAGTGGGGTGAGAAGGGAGCATGCTGGGGGCCCTGTTATGGGCCCTCTTTTCTTCCAACCGACATAGTCAGCAGCTGCTGCTGACTAAGCTGTGGAGCTATGCGTGGATGTCAGCCTCCTTCGCACAAAGCATGAAAACTGAGGAGCCCGTGATGCACGGGGGGTGTATAGGCAGAAGGGGAGGGGCTTTACACTTTTAGTGTAATGCTTTGTGTGGCCTCTGGAGGCATAGCTATACACCCAATTGTCTGGGTCTCCCAATGGAGCGACAAAGAAAAAAATGGAGCAACTGAGGATGACCAGAGATGACTAAGTGACAGAGCCTACCCCAGTCCAAGAGGGATGTCTCTAATACAGAAAATGCTGAATCGAGCTGGTGCTGTGAGCCCCAGGTCCAAGCATATGAGCATACATGCATTAATGGTGCCGAAGAGAAGTAGAGCAGAATCAGGGAGCCAGAAAGGTGCGCGAGGGGGTTCCCTCATGACGGTCATAGGCAGAAGAAGAAACAGCTTGATAGGCCGGGGACTGGAGAGCAGCGCAGAGAAAAGGGCACGCAAGAAGCCCACTCATGTCTGATTGCGGCGTGGCCTGGTCAAACGAGTACAACTTGGAAAAGCAAGGGGCTAAATTTCCGGCCACAGTGCTGCAGGTACTGAAGTAGAGTCCCGGAAGAGAATGGGACAGATAAAACTTTTTTTTTTTTTTTTTAAAAGACCCAGAAACCCCCACAGTCTGCCATGAACTTGAAGCTAGGGTGCCTGGAAGAAAAGTTGAGAGCACCTACATTCTGAAGATGCAAAAATCCTTCTTCACGATCAGAAGACAGAAGATGGTTGTCAGGAGCCCACGGGAAGGAGAGTAACTGGAAAAGAGGTCCTTCATCCCTCCCTTTACTATCTCGTTTTGGAGGGCGGGTGGGCTGGAGATAGGTGGCAAGGAATGTCCACCTGGAAGCCCCACTCTTCATGAGTTAGGGGGTCAGGGCCCTGTCTCATAGTCCTGAGAGTATACAGTTGTGTCATATTGTACATTGTGCTCTTGGTCTCTATGTGGAATGGCAATAATATTCCATTATGCTGAACTAATCACAAGCTGTATCTGAAAAAAAAAGGGAATGCAACAAACCTAACGAAGAAATGGGACCTCCTTTTGACACTAATCTAAAACTGCCTGATGGTGGGTGTACCTTGCTGAGGAGGAGCCAACTTCTTTTTGCATAGCGCCAGCCTCCCAGTGGCAACAGCCTACACCCAAAGTATCCTGTTTTCCCCCAAAGAAGTGATAGAGGGGAAAAAAAGAGAATTTTGTTTACTTACCGTAAATTCTTTTTCTTATAGTTCCGACATGGGAGACCCAGACCATGGGTGTATAGCTTCTGCCTCCGGAGGACACACAAAGTACTACACTAAAAGTGTAGCTCCTCCCTCCGAGCATATACACCCCCCGGATGACAAATCCACCCAGTTTAGTGCAAAAGCTGAAGGAGGACATCCACCCATAAGTAGAGATAGAGTAAAACCCGGAATAACCGGAACCTCTGTCTACAACAACAGCCGGTGAAAAACACACGGAACAAGAAAACTGCCAACAGGCAACAGGGAGGGTGCTGGGTCTCCCATGTCGGAACTATAAGAAAAAGAATTTACGGTAAGTAAACAAAATTCTCTTTTTCTTCATCGTTCCTTATGGGAGACCCAGACCATGGGACGTCTCAAAGCAGTCCATGGGTGGGAAATAAACAGAAACTGAGAAGTAGGCAAAACCTAACTTCACAAATGGGCGACAGCCGCCCGAAGGATGCGTCTGCCCAAGCTCGCATCTGCCGAAGCATGAGCATGCACTTGGTAGTGCTTCGAAAAGGTGTGCAGACTAGACCAAGTGGCAGCCTGACAGACCTGCTGAGCCGTAGCCTGGTGCCTGAAAACCTAAGAGGCACCGACAGCTCTGGTCGAGTGCGCCTTAATCCCCGGCGGGGGAGGCACCTGAGAACATTGGTAGGCATCGGATATGGCCGACCTAATCCAACGAGCTAGGGTCGGTTTAGAAGCCGAGAGACCCTTGCGCTGACCTGTGGTCAGCACAAAAAGAGAGGTGCACTGCTTAAGAACAGCGGTGCATGACACATAGATCCGGAGCGTCCGCACCAAATCTAAAGCATGCAACGCTTTCTCAAAGCGATGCACAGGGGCCGAACAAAGGGAAGACAATGAAATGTCCTGGATAAGGTGGAAAGGAGACACCACCTTAGGGAGAAAGCCCTGAGTCGGACGGAGAACCACCTTGTCTTGGTGAAAAAACCAAAAAGGGTGACTCCGAAGAGAGCCCAGTCAAATCAGAGACTCTCCTGAGAGAAGTTATGGCCACCAGAAAGACCACTTTCTATGAAAGACGAAACAACGAAACCTCCCTAAGAGGCTCAAAGGGGGGTTTCTGTAAGGCCGTGAGGACCAGATTAAGGTCCCAGGGATCCAGAGGCCGCCGGTAAGGCGGAATGATGTGAGATGCGCCCTGCATGAAGGTGCGCACCTGGGCCAGTCGGGCGATACGCCGCTGGAACAACACTGACAGAGCCGAGACCTGTCCCTTGAGGGAATTGAGGGACAGTCCTAGCTGCAGACTGGACTGTAGAAAGGACAGGATGGTCGGCAAGGAAAACTGCCAAGGAGCATGGCCGGAAGAGCGACACCAGGACAGGAAAATTCTCCAAGTCCTGTGGTAAATCCTGGCCGAGGAAGACTTCCGAGCCTGAGTCATAGTGGAGATGACCTCGGAAGGAATGCCTGAAGCCGTAAGGATTCAGGGCTCAAGAGCCACGCCGTCAATCTGAGAGCCGCAGAATTCTGGCGGAAAACGGACCCTGTGAGAGAAGGTATGGCACCTCTACGGACAGACGGAGCAGGTCTGGGAACCAAGCTCGCCTGGGCCAGTCTGGGGCGATGAGTACGACCCGACGGCCCTCCATTCTGATCTTGCGCAGGACTCTGGGCAAGAGAGCTAGAGGGGGAAACACGTAGGCCAGACGGAACTGGGACCAATCCTGAACCAGCACGTCCGCCGCCAAG
The DNA here is from genome assembly GCF_048569485.1 of Anomaloglossus baeobatrachus. Taxonomy (NCBI): domain Eukaryota; kingdom Metazoa; phylum Chordata; class Amphibia; order Anura; family Aromobatidae; genus Anomaloglossus; species Anomaloglossus baeobatrachus. The sequence goes on along the minus strand of NC_134360.1, from coordinate 480,573 downwards.
GCCTGAGGATCGTGGGAGCACGTAAACCGGGACCTTGTTGTCGTGCCGGGATGCCATTAGATCCACTTCCGGAGTGCCCCACTTGCGACAGATTGACCTGAACACTGCCGGATGCAGGGCCCACTCGCCGCTGTCCACGGTTTGACGGCTAGATAATCTGCCTCCCAGTTTTCTACGCCTGGGATGTGGACTGCGGATATGGTGGATTTGGAGTCCTCCGTCCACTGAAGGATACGTTGAACTTCCAACATTGCTAGGCGGCTGCAAGTCTCGCCCTGGTTGCTGTCGCGTTGTCTGACTGAACTCGAATGTGCTTGCCCGCCGACAGGTGGAGAAAAGCTACGAGAGCTAGGAGCACAGCTCTGATTTCCAGCACATTGATCGAGAGGGCTGATTCGGACGGAGTCCAAGTGCCCTGTGCTCGGTGGTGGAGAAACACTGCTCCCCAGCCGGATAGACTGGCATCCGTGGTGAGAATCACCCAGGACGGGGCCAGAAAGGAGCGTCCCTGGGACAGAGAGAGGGGCCGAAGCCACCACTAAAGAGAGCTCCTGGACTGTGGCGACAGAGTCACCAGCCTGTGCAAGGAAGAGGTCCGCTTGTCCCAACAGCGGAGAATGTCCAGCTGCAGGGGACGCAGATGGAACTGGCAAAGGGAACCGCTTCCATTGACGCCACCATCTGACCCAGCACCTGCATGAGGTGCCTGATGGAATGACGGCGGAGCCTCAGCAGCCAGATGAAGGGACTGCTGTTTGACTAAGGGCAGCTTCACAAGTGCCAGCAGAGTCTTGAATTGCATCCCTAGGTACGTAAGTTCCTGGGTCGAGGTCAGAGTGGACTTGCAAGCGTGGCGAGATTGAGCGAGTCACTCCGCTGACAGTCTGCACTGGATGAAGCCTTGCTAGAAGGTCGTCCAGGTAAGGAATCACTGCCGACCCCTGGAGGTGCAGAACCGCAGCCACTGCTGCCATGACCTTGGTGAATACACGAGGGGCCGTGGCTAACCCGAAGGGGAGAGCCACGAATTGGAAATGTTCCTCTCCGATTACAAAACGTAGCCAACGCTGGTGTGAAACTGCGATTGGCACATGCGGATAGACATCTCTGATGTCGATGGATGCTAAGAAATCTCCTTGGGTCATTGACTGATCGCAGAGATTCCATGCAAAAATGCCGCACCTGAACATGCTTGTTGAGAAGCTTGAGATCCAGGTTGGAAGGCACCGTCCTTTTCGGGGACTAGGAAGAGATTTGAGTAGAAATCTCAGAACCATTCCCAGTCGGGAACTGGTACAATTACTCCACTGGCCTGCAAGAATGCCACGGCCTGTGAGAAGGCGGCGGCCTTGGAGCAGGGGGGAGTTGACAGAAAAAATCTGTTTGGTGGGCTGGATAGAATTCTATTCTGTAGCCGTGGGAGATGGTAACCCACACCCACTGATCGAAGACGTGTTGAAACCACACGTCGCCCAAGTGGGCGAGCCTGCCACCGACCAAGGACGTTGCTGGCGCGGCCAGATAATCAAGAGGAGGCTGCCTTGGTGGCAGCAGCTCCTGCGGACTTCTGAGGACGCGGCTTCATGCGCCAGTTGGTTTACGGACCTTGGCTGAGTTAGTGGACGAGGCCGAGGGCTTAGAGGACGACCAGTTAGAGGAACGAAAGGAACGAAACCTCGACTGGTTCCTGCCCTGGACAGGTTTCCTGGGTTTGTGGCATGGAAGTACTCTTCCTGCCAAAAGCTTCCTTAATAATTTGATCCAGTTGATCACCGAATAGACTGGTCCCAGCAAAAGGGAGCCCAGCAAGGAACTTCTTAAGAAGCATCTGCCTTCCACTCTCGAAGCCACAGGAGCCTGCGGATAGCGAGGGAAGTAGCCGAGGCCACCGCAGTGCGGTGACAGTCTCCAGCATGGCAGACATGGCATAGGATGAAAAGACTGGAGCCTGGAAGTTAAGGAAACCATTTCGGGCATAAAGTCCCTGGTGAGGGAATGCATCTCCTCCAGAGAAGCAGAGATTGCTTTGAGAGCCCGCACTGCTGCAAAAGATGGGGAGAACGAGGCCCCTGCCGCCTCATATATAGATTTGGCCAGAAGGACAACCTGGCGGACAGTGGGATCCTTAGAGAGGTGCCGTCAGCCACTGGTAAAACTGTCCTGGCTGAAAGTCTAGACACCGGAGGGTCCACCCTTGGTGAATGAGCCCACTCCTTGACCACCTCTGGTGGAAGGGAGAAACAGTCATCAGAACCACGCTTTGGGAAGCGTCTGTCAGGACAGGCTCTGGGCTTGGTCACAGTGGCCTGAAAAACTGGAGTGGTTAAGGAACACACTCCTTGTTCTCTTAAGGTATACTGATGCCTTTCTGCCAGAGGGGGATGCTCCCCTGATACAGGCGGATTGAGGTCCAGTACAAATATAATGGACGCAATCAAATCATTAGCATCTGCGTCACCTTCGGACAGATCAATACATGAAGTAGCGTCCGAGCCCCTAGTAAAGGCATCCTCCTCGTCCTGCGAGAGAGCTGCGAGACGAGGAAGGAAAGGGGACCCTGCGTCTCCATTTTAGGAGGACGGGGACTGAGACCAGAGGAACAATCCTCTGTGAGCTTTGCTGAGCGAGCCGTAGAAGCAGAAGCGCCCTGAGAAGGGGGCTGATGAATGCTCAGCAGTATCCGGGACAGCTGTCCCCTGGAGAGAGGGATTCTACCCAAACCGGGGGTTCAGCCACCGGGGCCGGAGCAGCTGGAAGGACCACTGATGAGCTTCCAGGCTGAGGGACCACTATGTTAGAGCAAGCATCACAATGTGGTTATGTGCTCGGTACAGGCAGTACGAATCTACATGCAGTGCATATTAAGAACAGCCTTGCAGCCTTGCTCTGATGTGAGACATGCTGCAGAAGTGGGGGCTCTGTCCAGAATGACCCCCAGCAGAGTATATAAACAGTGTATATAAGCAGGTCCACAACCGGAGGTTGTGGCTTGCCAGACCGTTTAACATAGAGACATCTCTGTGCCCTCCAGATCCCCCAGCCCAGGCCCCCAGTTGTCACAATGTGGTTATGCAGACATTGAGAACACTGATAAAATGGCGCCGGAGCGAGGAGAGGGGGCGGGGCCTACTCAGAGTAGAGATCCGGAGGGCAAATGAGGCATACAGGGGAGGGAATCTTTCCTCAGTGAGGAGTGTCCGTTCCCTGTGCTGAACAGCCGCTGGGCGGAGCCGCACTGTGCCTCTGCATGACTGACATGCAGGGGCAGTGAAACCGAAAGTAGGCCGCAACTGAAGCCGGGGCCTAGATTTTTCCATGCGGCCAGCGTGCAGGCACCATCGGCGCGGTTCTCCAGTGAAAACTGGAGAACCGGCCGGAAATGTTAACACAGTCATATAACACACTCTCCCCAATATATAAAGTACAAGGGACCCCTGGAAAGACCACTTTTTGTGGTAATAGCGTCTCAGTACTTAGCTTGTGAGACGCAGGTGCCAGGTCCCTGGGGGATGAGCGCTCCGTCCGGCAGGATCCTGAAAGGGCTGCGGATGGAGACCGGTCTCCTGCAAAGCAGTGAGAACCGTGATGGCTCCCACTTCAAGCCAGAGCCTCAGGGGATGGTGAAGGAGCGCGGCATGTGAAGGCTCCAGCCTTGTAAAATCAACCTTAACAGCACCGCCGACACAGTGGGGTGAGAAGGGACATGCCGGGAGTCCAGATTGGACCCGCTTTTCTTCCAAATCTTTGAAATCAAAAATCAAAATTCAGAGGATGCATGAGTGTGTGTGACCTCCTGAACACAAAGCATTGAACTGGGTGGATTTGTCATCCGGGGGGTGTATATGCTCGGAGGGAGGAGCTACACTTTTAGTGTAGTACTTTGTGTGTCCTCCGGAGGCAGAAGCTATACACCCATGGTCTGGGTCTCCCATAAGAAACGATGAAGAAAAACAAAACGCTGGAGTAGTGCTTTGGATAAAAAGGGCAGCCTCAGATTGGTGATACTTTTTAATAGCTATAAGGTCGTACACCCATCCGTGAGCGTGCAACTGTGCCTGGTCCAAGAATTGTAATATTTATATGAAAAACAACTAGCTTAAAATAAAAAAAAGTAAACAGAATCTAAATGAATAGTAAGGTGTAAATCCTAAGAGATGTCTTGCTCAAGCTTCTAAGACAAGATGCTCTGGAGATTTTTATACTGCAGACGAAGCTCCAGTATCCAATACCAGACCAGCAAGTAAAGGACAGAATAAGTGTTATTGAAGTAAACTGTAGAATTAAACCCATTTGAGATTCCTTCTTTACCTTCATTTCTCCGTAATGTAGAGGATTCAGAACATCTCGAGCACGTATGACACTGACACCAATGTCATCTCCCGTAGTCATTAGACCTTTGACGGTAACAGTGGCCACAGCATTAGTAGATGAAGACCAAGAGAAGTTCCCACTTCCACCTTGTACCTGAAATCAGCAATGAAAAAAGTAACTGAGAAAGGATCGAATAATAATGTATTTTTCCATAAAAATCCGCTACATGTCCAATGTAAGCTCGACGCACGTCCCTGATGTAACAAAGGCAAAGTAAAAACATTGCAAAAACAATGCACTGGCCACATCTGTAATCATTATTGTAATAGATATAAAAATTGCTTAGAAATACATTTACCTCACATAAATAATGTAGGGATTACCTGAATTATATACTGATAGGCTCCAGGTCTCGGCTGCCAAGGAAATGTTAAAATTTTCGGTGACAGAGTAATTGGTGTGTAGATCTCTACCTCCTGCTGATTCCGCACTGGATTGGGTAACACATGAACTCCCCCATCCTAAAAGACAAAATTATTTTAGGTATTCTGTACACAACATTGCTTGTATGTATATGAATTGTTATCCTCCCTTTTCAATTCTTACCCCCCAAAAAATAAGTGCTACGTACCTCATCAACCATGCAAGTCAGAGCTGCATCAATAATGGTTTGACCATTCTTCAAGGCCTTCACATGATGGTACGAACCATTCAGGGATGATTCCAGGACATCAAAATATTCTTTGAATATCTTAGCTTCAATTCGGATATTCTAAAAATAATTCAGAAAAATTAATAATTAAGCAATAACTGTCCTCTCAACATGGTCATTTCCATGGAGGTCATGGTGAGGGGCTGATTAGGCATCACATAATCGTTCACCTCTGCAAACTGATTTTGTGCCAATGCAATGTACAGTAAATAAAAAGTAAGTAAATTCCATATAGTTACTTCCATGTGCTGCCCACTTCTTGCTAACATACTGTAAGTTTGACCGCTCCAACCTTATTGTTCTCGGACAAAATTCATCTCTACCGTTTAGATTACGAACAGGTCAAAAGATAAAGGAGTTTTCAGCTCATGAATCAGATTTCTATCAGTCCAAACCAATAGTTTTTAGTTCTATATACATAACAGTTCTCATCCTGAATCTGTAGGGAGATGAAACATGGTATCTGTGGTCGGTATTCCGGTAAGAAGACCGTAGCCCACATTCCAATAGACTTTACGCATCAGTCGAGCATATGCACTGCTCCATTAAAATGGAACAACAGTTCTGGCGGATGAATCTAGAAATTCTTACTGGAAAACGCCTTTGCTTTTAGAATTTTTTTTATCCCCTTCATATGAGTTAAGCAAAAAAAAAAAGGTAGTAAATATTACTAAATAGATTTACATCTGATAAGTGGACTTTGTTACTAGACTTGTCATATACATCAATGGTTATTTCATAATATCGTCCAGTTTCGAGAACCCACCGATCACCGGGGTGGACCGTAAAACCTGTAAAGAAAATTAAAAAAAATAAAAAATAAAAGAAAAGATTAAATTATGTCCCAGGACAGAGCAGACTAAGAGGCTAACAACATAGGTCAGAGCTAGAAACTGGTAATACATCTGCACTGAGTTTGCAGGTTTCCCTTGTATTTGTGTGCGTAGCCTCCAGGTATTTGGTTTTCTACCTTATTCCACAAAAATATTGATCACTTCAAGGAGATTTCTTAACATCAAAATGGTTAAAATTGTAAAAAGGTTTGTAAAAACAAGCAACTTGGCAAAATTACTTTTTATAGAATGCCTCCTAATTCTCGAAAACAGATTTTTAACTACTGTTTAGTTCTGTTTGTCTAGTTACTGGCCGCTTCTGTAGTGTATATGTGGTGGACGGTCCATTAGGTGGATGCGCTCGCTTGTAAGCGCTTTTCTGCACAGCTTGCAAGCTCTGTTCTGGAATTGGCCTGATAGCTGAATCCAGTCAGCTTCAGTACCCCTCCACTCAATGCCACAGAGCCACAGCTGCCTGTATTCACACCCTCCTAGAGCGAACATTGTGGACAAGTGACCATACTGCTGGTCCAAATGGCCAATTAAAACAGAAACGCACCACCTCCTGGCAACGCGGCAGGAGTTTGGGGAGCGGGGCGCCGCTGCAGTTCTATATTGAGACAACCCCTTTAAAAAGCCTCTTATAAAACAGGCCCTACTCTGCACACGAGTTGAAGATTGGTAAATTACATTGGGAGTCCTTTTAGAGAGAGCAACTGTCGTCAGGAATGCATCAACACCATGTTATAACTAGAAAGGGTGTGTGTGCCAGTCCTGACGTTAAAGGGAACCAACCCCCAGGATTTTGCTATATGAAGTAAAGGTAGTGCCATACTGGCACTTGGATGCTGTATCCAAGCATAGCTTTTGTTGAAAGATCGGATGCTTGGTTTCTGAAAGATCTTTAATCAAAGTGTCAGAAATGCACTGCGCTTTGAGTGACAGGTGCATCGGGGGAGGCATTTGTCGTTCGGATCCTCGGGGTATATTCCTCCTCCTGCATCATGTATTGCACGCCAACAATAGCAATGGCGTCGTGGCACGATATATAAAGGGGGGAATGCATTACAAGACGCAGGAGGAGGAAAATACACCGAGGACCTGACCAACAAAGGACCACACCCGATGCACCTGTCAATCAAAGCGCAGTGCATTTCTGACACTTTGATTAAAGATATTTCAGCAACCAAGCATCTGATCTTTCAACAAAAGCTATGCTTGGATACAGCATCCGAGTGCCAGTATGGCACTGCCTTTACTTCATACAGCAAAAGTCTGGGGGTTGGTTCCCTTTAAAAAAAGAGAAAAAAGTACTATGATGACCGACATGCTTTCAAATATGTGCCAACTCAAACGTTATGAACCAACAATAGCAAGCATGCTACAGAAGACCAATACAGTTACCTAAATATCCAGATTCAACCACATAGATGGTGCCATTTGGAAGCCGTGAAGAACCTTGCATACGAAAATGTATATGATCATTAAGGAAAATACGATCAAGATAGAAATGAGAAATTAGAAGCAAAGATCCTGTAAATCGGGAGGGATAACACAAATAAAGTAAGAAATGGAGGGACGTGAGATAATCAAGGGGCCTGCGTCCGATCTTTTTAGGGGTAATTTTCTGTTCATTCAATGCCAACTAAATAAAAAAGTCAATCTAGCTCCTGGAGTGACTGCAAAGAACGACCCCAAAACCCCTGCGTTCTGAAAACTGGCCCGTGTGCAGACACTAAAACAAAATGGGATAAAAATAAATAAACTTTATTCAGAGACATTTTAGTCTTCAAATCAAGAACAGTGATTTTTGTAAGCACCACCCTGTCTTTATTTCACCCCCACAGTGGTATCACTTCTGCATGTTCCCTGCACCCAGAAAATACTTACCACGCGCCGTCTCCTGTTCTTCCAGGTAGTGCTCAGGTCCCGTTCCACCACTTTGTGACCACAGCTTCTGAGTGATCTTAAGGTCACAAGCTCTCAATGTAGGTCTATGAGAACCTCTTTCTGGCTCTCAGAGTTACATTTTAAATTGAACTCTGGATCACCCCCATCAAATAGTGGAACAATCCGACAAGTCACAACCTGCAGAAGAAGACGACCGGAGCGGCGTGAAGAACATGAGAATATGGCAACCGGTGAGTAAGTTACAAGGGGCAAGGAACATTCATTAGTGAAATTACAAAAATTAAATTAAAAAAAGATTAAGTAGTGGCCAAACAACTTATCGTATTTTGGCCATTTGTCTTGGCTCTGGATTGCACGCTCACACTCCTGGACACACTGACACCGTTCTCAGCACACAGGCCATTTGTCTTAGCTCTGGATTGTACGCTCACACTCCTGGACACACTGACACCGTTCTCGGCACACAGGCCATTTGTCTTGGCTCTGGATTGTACGCTCACACTCCTGGACAACAGTGACATTGTTCTCAGTACACAGGCCATTTGTCTTAGCTCTGGATTGTACGCTCACACTCCTGGACACACTGACACCGTTCTCAGCACACAGGCCATTTGTCTTAGCTCTGGATTGCACGCTCACACAGGCCATTTGTCTTGGCTCTGGATTGCACGCTCACACTCCTGGACACACTGACACCGTTCTCAGCACACAGGCCATTTGTCTTAGCTCTGGATTGCACACTCACACTCACACAGGCCATTTGTCTTGGCTCTGGATTGCACGCTCACACTCCTGGACACACTGACACCGTTCTCAGCACACAGGCCATTTGTCTTAGCTCAGGATTGTACGCTCACACTCCTGGACACACTGACACCGTTCTCAGCACACAGGCCATTTGTCTTAGCTCTGGATTGCATACTCACACAGGCCATTTGTCTTAGCTCTGGATTGCACGCTCATACTCCTGGACACACTGACACCGTTCTCAGCACACAGGCCATTTGTCTTAGCTCTGGATTGCACACTCACACTCCTGGACACACTGACACCGTTCTCAGCACACAGGCCATTTGTCTTAGCTCTGGATTGCATGCTCACACTCCTGGACACACTGACACCGTTCTCAGCACACAGGCCATTTGTCTTAGCTCTGGATTGTACGCTCACACTCCTGGACACACTGACACCGTTCTCAGCACACAGGCCATTTGTCTTGGCTCTGGATTGTACGCTCACACTCCTGGACACACTGACACCGTTCTCAGCACACAGCCATTTGTCTTGGCTCTGGATTGTACGCTCACACTCCTGGACACACTGACACTGTTCTGAGCACACAGGCCATTTGTCTTAGCTCTGGATTGTACGCTCACACTCCTGGACACACTGACACTGTTCTCAGCACACAGGCCATTTGTTTTCCCTCTGAATTGCACGCTCACACTCCTGGACAACAGTGACACCGTGCTCAGCACACAGGCCATTTGTCTTAGCTCTAGATTGTACGCTCACACTCCTGGACACACTGACACCGTTCTCAGCACACAGGCCATTTGTCTTGGCTCTGGATTGTACGCTCACACTCACACAGGCCATTTGTCTCTGCTCTGGATTGCACGCTCACACTCCTGGACACACTGACACTGTTCTCAGCACACAGGCCATTTGTTTTCCCTCTGAATTGCACGCTCACACTCCTGGACACACTGACACCGTGCTCAGCACACAGGCCATTTGTCTTAGCTCTGGATTGTACGCTCACACTCCTGGACACACTGACACCGTTCTCAGCAGACAGGCCATTTGTCTTTGCTCTGGATTGCATGCTCACACTCCTGTACACACTGACACCGTTCTCACGACACAGGCTATTTGTTGCACAATAACGTTTTTTGTACTGAGCCCATGGGATGATACTTGGGCTAAAGTCTTGTTTCAGGCAGACTCAGGGACACAAGATATATAGGGGAAAGCAATCACACAAGGATATTTTTATGAAGCAACACAATGTTGATTTGACCCTTTTGCAATGCCGTCACAATAGATGTGCCCTGGTCCAGCTTAGCTACAGGTTTATCCTTATAACCCTCAGGAGACGGAACGTGGTTCTGCAGCTGTAAAGTGTATTGATCAGAAGGCATGGCTACATCTGGAGAGAAAAAAAAAAAAGGCGCAAATTAAAAAATATGAAGGTGTCACCCAACGCAAATATAATTAAAACCAATGGACTAGCGTTTTGCCCAGCGTCTCATTCAGCAGCGTGCTGACGTATGACGAGCCACACTGATGAATTAATCACATCTTTCAGCCATTATTCCCCATCACATCAGTTTTCAGATGCAGACATTTCGACAACACATCTGCCAAATGAAATAATTCCTTTAAGGCCTCATTGAGACTATTTATGTTCAAGAACAAAAAACAAAACAAAGCACTGATTTCCATTAATGCCCTGCCTCATAAGGGTCTATGAGATTTTAAGTTACGGTGAGGAGACACAGGACGAGTGTGTACACATATACATAATATATATATATATATATATATATATATATATATATATATATATATATATATATATATATATATATATATACACACACACACACACACACACCATGATATACGCCCCTGTGAACCAGGACTAATGAGGGCACAAGAAGCCCCTTTCAGTCACTGATTACAGCAGCTGCGCCTGGTGCTGCCGCTCCGGACAACATCCAGATGTACAAGGCTACATGCTACTGTTCTTTAAAAATAAACCACCACAACATGTAGAGGCTTAAACGCTGCACAGATGTCAGATAACGGGTGCATACAGCTGCAGCCTACATACTGTGTAACCATCAGAAGGATAGAAAGACGTCCTGATGATTTGCTCCAATACCTCAGTGTCGGTAAACTGTTCTACTGTAAAGATGATCATCTAAAAACAAAGTTTGGAAATAGTTGATACAGGAAAATTGAAGAATAAAGCGTACCTGTGGTTTTCCCTTGTTTAATTTTCTGTACTTTGTATTTTATGGAGGAGCCAGTAAGCAGGTAGATGTCAGATGTCGGACAGAGGAGGATGTTTTCTAAGATAAGGAGTCTGACTTCTGCTGGATTCACATTCTGTAATGCAACATGACAAGTCAGAACTTACAGTAACGCTTCCATATTACATGGAATAAAAATACACAGGAATTCATAGACTACTAAATCCCTCAAAATACCGGCCTACTTCCCAGATACCCATTCACTTGCCTCGTACACTGGCTCCAACATCCTGGCCCGGAGTTTGGAGCTCCCAGTCTTCATTCCAGACACCAGAACTGTGTCCCCCTGTTTGGCGACTTTCTCCATCTCAGAGATGTAAGCTGGCGGCACATACGTAGACTCCAAAAATTTAAGAATTCTAAAAATCAAGACATAAATAGTCACTTCATGAGTATTCCCATCTGCATAGATGAATATTGTTGAGTAGTGCTTATAAAAAAGACACTTTTGCAATTTCCCACTTGTTAATATCTGCAGACCAGCTGTTTGTTTACAGTTCGTTGCCTAGGATACCGACCACCGCTGCGGTCTAGTTTGTATGCACTGAACCTGTCTGGGATTAGGCGGTAACAGGGCGCTCCAGCCATCCTGGTTAGCTTCAAAACCGTGCAGAAACGCTCAAAAGAGCCTGTGTTGTCACCGCTGCGAGACCACAGGGATGGTCAGTCTCTTAGGCAATGAGCAACAAACAAAAGAAGGGAATTTTGTTTACTTACCGTAAATTCCTTTTCTTCTAGCTCCAATTGGGAGACCCAGACAGTGGGTGTATAGCTACTGCCTCTGGAGGCCGCACAAAGAACTACACTTAAAAGTGTAAGGCCCCTCCCCTTCTGGCTATACACCCTCCCGTAGGAGTACGGATTCCTCAGTTTTAGTACCAAAGCAAGAAGGAGGAAAGCCAATAACAGTTTCAAAAACAAATTCAATCCGATAACAAGATCGGAGAACTTAAGAAACAACATGAACAACATGTGCACCCGAAAAACGAAACCCTAAGAACAAATAGGGCGGGTGCTGGGTCTCCCAATTGGAGCTAGAAGAAAAGGAATTTACGGTAAGTAAACAAAATTCCCTTCTTCTTTTTCGCTCCTAATTGGGAGACCCAGACAGTGGGACGTCCAAAAGCAGTCCCTGGGTGGGTAAAAAGATACCACATGAACGGGCTGTCAGACAGCCCTTTCCTACAGGTGGGCCACCGCCGCCTGAAGGACCTGTCTACCTAGGCTGGCATCTGCCGAAGCGTAGGTGTGCACTTGATAGTGTTTGGTAAACGTGTGCAGACTCGACCAGGTAGCCGCCTGGCACACCTGCTGAGCCGTAGCCTGATGCCGCAATGCCCAGGACGCACCCACGGCTCTGGTAGAATGGGCCTTCAGTCCAGATGGAATCGGAAGCCCAGCAGAACGGTATGTGTGAAGAATTGGTTCCTTGATCCACCGCGCCAGGGTGGATTTGGAAGCTTGCGATCCCTTATGCTGACCAGCGACTAGGACAAAGAGCGCATCAGAACGGCGTAGAGACGCCGTGCGAGAAATGTAAATCCTGAGTGCTCTCACCAGGTCCAACAGATGTAAACCTTTTTCAAATTGGTGAACTGGATGCGGACACAAAGATGGCAAAGTGATATCCTGATTGAGATGAAAGGAAGAAACCACCTTGGGAGAAAACTCTGGAATTGGACGCAGTACTACCTTGTCTTGGTGAAACACCAGGAAGGGAGATTTGCAAGATAACGCCGCTAGCTCGGATACTCTTCGAAGAGACGTGACCGCCACAAGAAAAACTACTTTTTGTGAAAGCCGAGAAAGGGAAACCTCTTTCAAAGGCTCGAAAGGCGGCTTCTGGAGAGCAATGAGAACCTTGTTTAGATCCCAGGGTTCCAATGGCCGTCTGTAAGGAGGAACGATATGACAAACTCCTTGGAGAAACGTGCGTACTTTAGAAAGCCTTGCCAAGCGCTTCTGAAAGAATACGGATAGCGCGGAGACTTGACCCTTAAGAGAGCTAAGCGACAAACCTTTTTCCAACCCAGACTGCAGGAAGGAAAGAAAAATTGGCAATGCAAATGGCCAGGGAGAAAACCCCTGAGCCAAGCACCAAGCTAAGAATATCTTCCACGTCCTGTGATAGATCTTAGCTGAGGATGGTTTTCTAGCCTGTCTCATTGTGGCAACAACTTCATGAGATAAACCTGAGGCCGCTAGGATCCAGGACTCAATGGCCACACAGTCAGGTTCAGGGCCGCAGAATTCAGATGGAAAAACGGCCCTTGAGACAGCAAATCTGGACGGTCTGGTAGTGCCCACGGTTGGCCTACCGTGAGATGCCACAGATCCGGGTACCACGACCTTCTTGGCCAGTCTGGAGCGACGAGAATGGCTCGATGGCAGTCGGACCTGATTTTCCGGAGAACTCTGGGTAACGATGCTAGAGGTGGGAACACATAGGGGAGTCGGAATTGCGACCAATCCTGAACCAAGGCGTCTGCCGCCAGCGCTCGGTGATCGTGAGACCGTGCCATGAAAACTGGGACCTTGTTGTTGTGCCGTGACGCCATCAGATCGACGTCCGGCGTCCCCCAGCGGCAACAGATCTGCTGAAACACGTCCGGGTGAAGGGACCATTCTCCTGCGTCCATGCCCTGGCGACTGAGAAAGTCTGCTTCCCAGTTTTCCACGCCTGGGATGTGAACTGCGGATATGGTGGACGCTTTGCTTTCCACCCACGTCAAAATCCGCCGGACTTCCTGAAAGGCTTGGCGACTGCGTGTTCCCCCTTGGTGGTTGATGTACGCCACCGCCGTGGAATTGTCCGACTGAATCCGAATCTGCTTGCCTTCCAGCCATTGTTGGAAGGCTCGCAGAGCAAGATAGACTGCTCTGATTTCCAGAACATTGATCTGCAGGGTGGACTCTTCCTGAGTCCACGTCCCCTGAGCCCTGTGGTGGAGAAACACCGCTCCCCACCCTGATAGGCTCGCATCCGTCGTGACCACTGCCCAGGATGGGGGTAGGAACGACTTTCCCTGTGACAATGAGGTGGGGAGAAGCCACCAACGCAGAGAGTCCTTGGCAGTCTGAGAGAGGGAGACAGTCCTGTCGAGGGACGTCGATTTCCCATCCCATTGGCGTAGAATGTCCCATTGTAGAGGGCGCAGATGAAACTGCGCGAACGGGACCGCCTCCATTGCTGCTACCATCTTTCCTAGGAAATGCATGAGGCGCCTCAGTGAGTGCGACTGGCTCTGAAGGAGAGATTGCACTCCTGTCCGTAGCGAACACTGCTTGTCCAGTGGAAGCTTCACTATCGCTGAGAGAGTGTGAAACTCCATGCCAAGATAAGTCAGAGATTGGGTCGGGGTTAGATGAGACTTTGGAAAGTTGATAATCCACCCGAAACTCTGGAGAGTGTCTAGTGCCACCTTCAGACTGTGTTGGCATGCCTCTTGAGAGGGTGCCTTTATAAGCAGGTCGTCTAGATACGGGATGACCGAGTGACCTTGCGAGTGCAGAACAGCTACTACTGCTGCCATGACCTTGGTGAAGACCCGGGGGGCTGTTGCCAGACCGAAAGGTAACGCTACGAACTGCAGGTGTTCGTCGTGTATGACGAAGCGTAGGAAACGCTGATGCTCTGGCGCAATCGGCACGTGGAGATACGCATCTTTGATATCTATTGATGCTAGAAAATCTCCTTGAGACATTGAGGCTATGACGGAGCGTAGGGATTCCATCCGGAACCTCCTGACTTTTACGTGTCTGTTGAGCAACTTTAGATCCAGGACGGGTCGATACGATCCGTCCTTTTTTGGGACCACAAACAGATTGGAGTAAAAACCGTGACCTTGTTCCTGAAGAGGGACGGAGGTCACCACTCCTTCCGCCTTTAGAGCGGCCACCGCCTGCAACAGAGCATCGGCTCGGTCTGGTGGTGGAGAAGTTCTGAAGAAACGAGTTGGCGGACGAGAACTGAACTCTATCCTGTACCCGTGAGACAGAATATCCCTCACCCAAAGGTCTTCGACGCGTGACAGCCAAATGTCGCCAAAGTGGGAAAGCCTCCCACCGACCGAGGGTGTGGGAATCGGAGACTGCAAGTCAGGAGGACGCCGTCTTGGCAACGGTTCCTCCGGCTGTCCTTTTTGGGCGTGACTGAGACCTCCAAGAATCTGAGCGTCTCTGGTCTTTTTGAGTCTTTTTTGACGAGGCGAATTGGGACCTGCCCGGTCCTCGAAAGGACCGATAACCAGACTGACCCTTCCTCTGTTGGGGTTTGTTTTGTCTGTGTTGCGGTAAGGATGAGTCCTTACCCTTGGAGTGTTTGATGATTTCATCCAAACGCTCTCCAAACAATCGGTCACGAGAAAAAGGCAAATTGGTTAAGCACTTCTTGGAATGAGAATCTGCCTTCCAATGTCTCAACCACAGGGCCCTACGCAAAACAACGGAGTTGGCTGACGCCACTGCCGTGCGGCTTGTAGCGTCAAGAACAGCATTAATCGCGTACGACGCGAATGCCGCCATTTGCGAGGTCAATGGTGCTACCTGCGGGGCAAATGCACGTGTGACTGAGTCGACTTGCACAAGCCCGGCTGAGATAGCTTGGAGTGCCCATACGGCAGCAAAAGATGGCGCTAACGACGCTCCAATCGCTTCATAGATGGATTTCAGCCAGAGCTCCATCTGCCTGTCAGTGGCATCTTTAAGTGCCGCTCCATCTTCAACTGCAACCAAGGATCTAGCTGCAAGCCTGGAAATTGGAGGATCCACTTTTGGACACTGGGTCCAACCCTTGACCACTTCAGGGGGAAAAGGATAGCGTGTATCTTTAAGCCGTTTAGAAAAACGCCTTTCCGGATAAGCGTGGGGTTTCTGGATTGCGTCTCTAAAGTCAGCGTGGTCCAGAAAAGTGCTTAATGTACGCTTAGGATATCTGAAATGGATTCTCTCGTGCTGCGAAGCTGACTCCTCTACAAGAGGAGCTGGTGGGGAAATATTTAACATCTTATTGATGGACGCTATAAGATCATTAACTATGGCGTCACCATCTGGTGTGTCTAGATTGAGAGCGGTCCCAGGATCAGAATCCTGATCAGTTACGTCCGCCTCATCACCCATAGATTCATCTCGCTGGGATCCTGACCATTGAGATGAATGTGAAGGCCCCTCATAGCGAGCCCGCTTAGGTTGCCTGGGGCCATCGTCCGAGTCAGAGTCTTCACCCTGAGGTGTATGTGCCCGTCCCGGAGCTTGGAGGTAATTCAGCTGAGGGGGACCAGGGGGCAATGATTGCACAGTGTCCGTGGCCTGAAGTACAGGCCTAGCTCGCAATGTGTCAAGAATTTGTGACAAAGTGAGAGACATTCTGTCAGCAAAAGCTGTAAACTCAGTTCCTGTCACCTGGACAGCATTCACAGGTGGTACACCCTGGGTCACGTCCAGCAGAGGTCCCGACTGTGCAAGTGCCGCAGGGGCCGAGCACTGCACACAATGGGGGTCAGTGGAGCCTGCCGGTAGAAAAGTCCCACATGCGTTACAGGAAGCATATAATGTCTGTGCCTTGGCACCCTTGCGTTTTGTGGACGACATGCTGTTGGCTCTCTGCAATGCGAGAGAGTCTATAGCCAAAGGGCGACCAGCGCTATGCAGTACAAAGTATTTGCAGGAACAAAATACTAAGATTACTACTGGCACAAGAGGGGGTGAGCCCTGAGGGCTGCTTACCGCCCGCTGAATAGCGGGTAAGAGGCGCAGAATTCCTTGTCTGGGTCTCCCCGGCTCCCCTCTGCAGCTCAGCGTGTCAGCAGGAATGGCTGCCGGCGTCTGTGGAGAGGGGCGGTCCGTGGGAGTTCCCAAACAAAAGTGCGGGAAACAGTGTCCCCTCTGTGCCTATTGTGAGGGCTGGAGTATGTAAAAACGACTCCAGCCCTCAGCGCTGATGCACTGACCAGCGTCCCGCCCCTCTCCTGACTGGCAGGTCTGGGGGCGGGAACGAACGGAACTAGGCCGCAAAAGCCGGGGACTCGAGTTATCAGCGCGGCCGCCGTAAAAGCGCGGCCCGCGCTGAAGTCCCCGGCGCACCACAAGTGCCAGCCGCGCCGCAGTCCCAGCGGCCGGCGCGACCGTTTCCCAAAAGTGTGCCTGCTTCAGCGAAGCTGAATGAGGCCATGGCACAAGCGCCGCAGCGCTGATGTCCCCGGCGCACTACAACACCCAGCATGCTGCGGTGTGAGCGCGAAATGCACGGGGACACAGAGTACCTTGAGGAAGCAGGGCCATGTCCCTGATGTACTCCGCTCCATCCAGCATCTTCTCCAGGGGCTGTAGATGGAGCACGGTCTCAGTGCCTGGAGACCAGTAAATCCCACTTCACCCAGAGCCCTGTAAAAAGGGATGGGGAAGGAATCAGCATGTGGGCTCCAGCCGCCGTACCCGCAATGGGTACCTCAACCTTACAAACACCTCCGACATACAGTGGGGTGAGAAGGGAGCATGCTGGGAGCCCTGTATGGGCCCTCTTTTCTTCCATCCGACATAGTCAGCAGCTGCTGCTGACTAAAAACAATGGAGCTATGCGTGCGTGTCTGACCTCCTTCGCACAAAGCTAAAACTGAGGAATCCGTACTCCTACGGGAGGGTGTATAGCCAGAAGGGGAGGGGCCTTACACTTTTAAGTGTAGTTCTTTGTGCGGCCTCCAGAGGCAGTAGCTATACACCCACTGTCTGGGTCTCCCAATTAGGAGCGAAAAAGAAAGAGTTAATATCAGAAAAACAGCTGTAAATTCTAATAGTGAATTGCTAAAGTGCTTGTTTCTCAAAGTACTGACAGTGCCCATCTATAAAGATGTGCATAAGGTTTTATGCAAGAAAAATTTAAAGCACCAGTCCAGCGTTTTTTGTTGTTTTTTTTTTTAGCTTTTGTTTTTATGGCGCTTTAAATTTAAGTCCCCTGCCCCCTATCATATACTGCCCCTCTGCTGTCTATCTTTTTACAGCGTCGCTCCGGTCGGTCTCCTGTGATTTGTGACCTGCCGGCAGGTCCAGTGTTTCATGGAGGTCCTGGAGGTCACGACTCAATACAAGTCTATGAGAGCCTCGTCTTTGGCCTCAATCTGACCTCGTCCTGCTTCTCATAGAGATGCATTGAGATCTTGTTATGCAACTTCTGACTTCCGACCAATCAGAAGTTACAGTAATAAGATGGCGCCGTGAGACCGGATCAACGCCAAAAAAAGATGAAACCGCTTTAAAGTGAGTATTAATGCGGGTGCAGGGGGCTTAGATTTAATGTGCCACTCCTGCACTAAGAAAAGAAACAAAAAAAACCTCTGGAGTGTCCATTTAAATTTTCTCTACTTAAACCTCATTCACAGCTTTATAGATGGGTACTGTGGACACTGGAAACAAGAACTTTGGTAATTTACTGTCTACTAACACTTAAAGCAGTTTTTCAGATATCAACATTTTCCTCTTGTTTATGGCTCATTGCCCAAGAGACCTGTGGTCTGGCAGCGGTCACAACACAGGCGCAGCGCTTACAAGCTCGTCTCTTCTGAGCGTTTATGCACTGTTTTTAAGCTAATCAGGATGTCAGCAGTGCCCAGCTACCGCCTAATCCTGAAAAACAAAACAAAAAAGCGCTGTAGCGGGGCTTTACAATGTGCTCAACTGCAACATCAGATGTTACCAGCTTCTCAGAGCAGCATAAAGTAGGGGCAATGGGGTCTTACATGGAGCCCAGTTATTGAATGGACCATCCTGACCATATACACAGGCAGAAGAATCACACCTAATGCAGAGGTGGAAGAGGAGCTAAAGTGTATTGTGCTCAATGTGCCATACATTAGGTCTTGCTCACATTTTTACGTCCACTACTTAAGTAACTTTTTAACCCTTTCCCCTCTTTGTTGCCACCTGTTATCTTTTCATAAAGGGGATATATTATAACTTTCTGTAGTCTCTTTGTGACATTAGCTTGGCAAATCCTGCATTATGAACTACGGTAACTGCCTGTCTGATCAGAGGGTGGTCAAGAGACCCCGTGTTCCCCCAAGACGCTCACCCTCTTGTCTCAATGATCTATTGAAAGAAACGGTTGACAATCTAGTCAGCATGGGACTGCCAGATCAAGAGGCAAGCAGATAAAAAGTTACCGTATTTTTCAGATCATAAGGGCTCCTGCGCACGTTGCCGAATTTCATGCATATACGCGCTGTGTATTTCACCGCATAGTAAATGCATGCGTCCCCTGCACAATCTATGAAGATTGTGTATGAGACGTGCGTTTGAGAGCGCAGCGATTTAGATGCCAAAATTTTTGTTCCAAAACGCTGCGTTCTAAGAAGCAACAAGTCACTTATTCCGTGCGCTTTGGATGCAGGTCCCACTCTGTCTATGGGAGAGGCTGCAGCCAGAGCGCATCAAATCGGCTTTTTTTCTGCAGAAACATTGCTTTCATTATGCAGTGTTTCTGCAGCGATTTGACGCGCACATGTGCTGTCAAATCCCAGCAGAAATTTCTGCAGAGACACGACGCAACGTGCGCATACAGCCCAGGACGCACTTTTCCTCTCAAAAATTTGGTAGGAAAATGAGGGGTGCATCTTAAAATCCGAATATAGCTTACCTGGGGAGGGGGTTGTCTGTGCGGGCGGCCGGGAGCCTGTGGCTGCGGGCGGGCGGCCGGGTGCCTGTGGCTGCGGGCGGGCGGCCGGGTGCCTGTGGCTGAGGGCGGCCGGCCGGGTGCCTGTGGCTGCGGGCGGCCGGCCGGGTGCCTGTGGCTGCGGGCGGGCGGCCGGGTGCCTGTGGCTGCGGGCGGGCGGCCGGGTGCCTGTGGCTGCGGGCGGGCGGCCGGGTGCCTGTGGCTGCGGGCGGGCGGCCGGGTGCCTGTGGCTGCGGGCGGGCGGCCGGGTGCCTGTGGCTGCGGGCGGGCGGCCGGGTGCCTGTGGCTGCGGGCGGGCGGCCGGGTGCCTGTGGCTGCGGGCGGGCGGCCGGGTGCCTGTGGCTGCGGGCGGGCGGCCGGGTGCCTGTCTGTGTCGGCTGCCTCTCTGTCCTGGAGGCCGGCTGCCTCTGTGTGGGTGGGCAGGCGGCCTGCTGGCTGCCACTCTGTGCGTGTGTCCGGTTGGGTGGCTGTGCGGCAGGTGTCCCAGTGTGTCCGTGGTCCCAGTTCCAAATGATGGCGCCGGGAGTCAGCGCGTGTGCAGATGGAGCTCTTGGATGACAGCTCCATCTGCACATGCATTGCTCCAGACGCCATCATTTTAACCAGGACCGCGGACAGACTGGAACACTCACCGCACCGGCCTGCTCCACCACTCACCCGCCGCTGCCACTATTCACCCGCCGCTGCCACTATTGACCCACCGCTGCTGACGCCACTGACCTGCCGCCACCATGTACCCGCCGCGGCTGATGCCACTGCTGCCTCCACTGACCGCCGCTGCCACCATGTACCCGCCGCGGCTGCCAGCACCTCTGCCTCCTGTGACCCTGCTTTACCACCACTACTGCTCCCCTCCAGTAAGACAACACCGGAGTAGAAGACGGACCCCATTTTTTTTTTTTTTTTTTACCTTTTTTATCTCTAAATTTGGGGTGCATCTTATAATCCAATGCGTCTTATAAAACGAAAAATATGGTAATTGGCACAGGACTATCAACATGCAAGATCATACATGTAGCCACGTGACAGCTCGTTCGTACTGAGAATTGAGGGGAATCCTGACAATGTGAATAATGCACACTCTAAAGATTCGTCAATGTGCAGTTACATAATGGACTGCAAAAATTTAGCCAACGCCCAGAAAATTCCTTTAAGATCCGGAATATATCAGATCTAGGGATGATTGGCAATTAAAGACTGCTTGTGTGTGGTGTTCTAGAAATTACACCAAAAGAACTTTCTGCTGGGGATGCTTCTAGTAAAAATACAGTTGAAACCAGAAAATGCCCTCATTTATCTATACAGACACATCTGCAGGTTTTTCCCTTTGCTCTCTATACACACACATCTGCAGGTTTTTCCCTCCGCTCTCTATACAGACACATCTGCAGGTTTTTCCCTCCGCTCTCTATACAGACACATCTGCAGGTTTTTCCCTCCGCTCTCTATACCGACACATCTGCAGGTTTTTCCCTCCGCTCTTTATACAGACACATCTGCAGGTTTTTCCCTCCGCTCTCTATACCGACACATCTGCAGGTTTTTCCCTCCGCTTATAGAGACACATCTGCAGGTTTTTCTCACATCTGACATGAAATCAGAATAAACCTTTCCCCTTTTCGGTCAATTAGGAACCAAAATTATTTCTATTTGCCAAATGCCAGAATAATAAGGAGAGAGAAAGAATGTTTTAAAGGCATCTTTAGAACTTTCTGCAAAGTCAACGAGGAAGTTGATTACTTTCATGTACCAAGGTCTTCTGGGCCAGTCTGGAGCGATGAGGATGACTGGTACTCCTCCCTCCTTGGTATTTTTTATCAGCCTGGTTTTCAGTGCCAGAGGAGGGAACAGGTAGGAATGGGAGAAGTGGGCCCAGGGGATTGCAAGAGCATTGGAAATGATCACTGAAGGATCACAAGCCCTTCATACAAGCTGAGGAACCTTGCAGTTCATTCTAGACACCATGATGTTACCCATTTGAGACAGATCCGAGTGAAGGCTGTATGGTTCAGGGACCATTCATCCGCAGAGAGGCAATTTTAATCATTTTCTTTAAAGTCAAAAGTTTACATGTCATTAGTATTTGGTGGCATTGCCCTTACGCTGTGTGACTTGGGGGAAATGTTTTGGATCCTTCCAGAAGCTTCTGGCAATAGTTGGTGGAATTTGGGCCGATTCCTCTTTACAGATCTGGTGTAGCTCAGCATGGTTTGCAGGTCGCCGCTCGCTCCAGCCTTTTCAGCCCATACATTTTCACTAGGATTGAGATCAGGGCTTTGTGATGGCCACTCCAAAACATTGACTGTTATCCTTAAGCCCCTGTGTAATCAGTGTGTCAGTAGCTTCGGGTCATTGTCCATTTGAAAGAACCATTTTTCCCAAGCTTTAAGATCCTGCCTCATGTCTTGAGATGTTCTTGAGTATTGCCACACAATCTCCTCTCCCCATGATGCATCTATTTTGTGAGGTGCACGAGTCCCTCCTGCAGCAAAACAACCCCACATCATGATGCTGCCCCCCGTGTCACAGTTGGGATGGTGTTCTTAGGCTTCAAAGTTTTTTCCTTTTTCCTCCAAATGTAACGATGGTCATTATGGCCAAACAGTTCAATTTTAGTTTCGTCAGACCACAGGACATGACTGCAGAAATTAAGCTCTTTGTTCCTGTGTGCATGTGCAAATATTAATCTGGCTTTTTTCTGAGTCTTTTGGAGTAATTTTAAAAAAAAAAAAAGAGGTAATCCAGCTCTTCAAGTTGAGGTAGTTTTATTTATAGAAAAATAATTTACATGGTAGAAAAGTTTTAAAAACCGCGTTTCGGCTGAAGCTACACATCAGCCTTTGTCAGTTGCATGGAATACAAGGCACAGGAAGAACTTCTTATATCATATCATGTGAGAACAATTAGCAGTAATTACACGATCAGTGATCAGAAAGAGAAAACAAAACTGCGGTATAAAGATATACAACAATTGTAACCGGGATCATAGACTACAGAGTTCATAAATATATAGATTTAGGAATCGGAGCCTTCATAGACATGTATAGCAGCAATCAGGTGAACAAACTAGTTTTATCAATAACAAAAAAGACTTCTTTTCTGGCATTTAGGCCCCATGATGCTACACAAAGAAGCCGTTTGTTTCAGGTGTGCATTACAATACATCCACAGGTGTCTCTCTAATTAACTCAGATGTTGCCAATAAACCTATCAGAAGCTTCCAAAGACATGACATCATATTGGTGGTCCCATATGGTTTAAAGCCACAGTACTCTTAAGCCTGCTTTACACGGGACGACCAATTGTGCGATTTTACAATCGATCGTACCCGCCCCCGTCGTTTATGCATCACGGGCAAATCGCTGCCTGTGTCGCACAAAGTCGTGAAACCCCCGTCACACGTACTTACCTGCTGAGCGACCTTGCTGTGGGCGGCGTACGTCCACTTCCTGAAGGGGGAGGGACGTTCGGCGTCACAGCGACGTCACACAGCCGCCGGCCAATAGAAGCGGAGGGGCGGAGATGAGTGGGACGTAAACATACCGCCCACCTCCTTCCTTCCGCATAGCCAGCGGAAGCCGTGGGATGCAGGTAAGCAGAGTTCATCGCTCCCGTGGTGTCACACAGAGCGACGTGTGCTGCCACGGGAACGATGAACAACAGGCACAAGTAAAAATAAATGATATTATGAAACTGAGCGACGAGTACACGACTCACGATTTGTGAGCGATACTGCGTCGCTCAGAGGTTTCACACGAGACGACGTCGTGTATGATTCCGGATGTGCGTCACGAAAACCATGACCCCGAACATGCATCGCACGATCCGTCGTCTCGTGTGAAGCACCCTTTAGTGTTAGGAAATTGAAACAATTTTGGTTCCTAATTGACCTAAAACAGGAGAAAAACCTGCAAATGTGTCTTTTTAGCTAGTGGATAGAAACATCTGGTTTCAACTGTACATATCTAACCAAGGTTTCTCTTACCGCAATGTGTTGTGTGAATCAGAGTAGCCATCCACATCAGCATCTTTCACTACTGTCCAATCAAAGGCTATGCCAGCTAAAGTGCTGAAAGTATTACCTGCAAAATAGCAAAACAGTATACAATGAAAACTCAGAGGATCAACCAAAATTGTACTAAAGAGAATCTGTCAGCAGGTTTTTGCTGCCTCATTTGAGAGCAACATAATGAGGCAAATACAACCATACAACCTGCATCTAACAACGCATCACTTAGATTACTGGCTGCAGCCGTTCTGACACAGAGTTTTTAAATGTAGCAATGCAGCAGAGCTGAGAAAGCTGCTCCGCCCTCACCAGGCTCTCTGCGTACAAAGTGTATAAACAGTGAGCTGCTAATCACATAAGGGGCCGTGCTGGACAGGTGCCTGAGTGTCAGTTAGTGTCACATCAATGATAATCCCCTTGAAGCTAAAACAAAAAAAATATTGCAGGTAAAAAACAACAGTGGGACAAGAGACGCATTGCTGAAATCTGTGTGTTAACCCCTATGGCATTCTGCCTTCACATTACATACCAAAAACATGCTGACAGATTCCCTTTAAAAAGTGGCATTCTAGGGCGATGGTTGTCTCAAAGAAATAGCCAGCATACAAAATCTTATATGATAGAACTGAAAATCTGTTACACAAAATCTGGCCTGGATAGGGGGTGGTCTTCTCACAGAGGTGGCATTTTGGAGAGGTTTCAGTGCCAAAAAAATAACTTATAAAACACATTATATGGATATTAAGGAGTAGCATATTTTACCTTCAGAGTCTAGGGCTTGTATCTTTAGCTTCAGCGGCGAATCCTCCAGGTAAAGTTCCCTTGTAGTCGATACAATCTGTATGTCATGAACTATGTCAACGATCGCATCACATCGAAGGACCTGTCCAGTGTCTTACGTAATAATAAAAAAATATTATATTAAAACAAAACAGAAGGGGGAAAATAAAAAAAAAAAACACAATATGCTGTTCGTGTACATGGACTGTGTGAATCCGGCCTTAAAGTGAAGGATGCTACAGTTGTAACCACTGACACTTTGCCCTGGGTTATTTGGGCCAGGGTGGATAAAAATCAATGTTTTTTTAAAAAAAAATTTAAAAAAAAAAAAAAAAAAAAAAAAATCGGATTTTTTTTTATTTAAATCGGATTTTTTTTTCAATAAACTGCTTTTTTGAGGAAAATATTTTACCATCCAAAGGTTCTTCCATCATGAGATAAAGCTGAGTTGTTTAACTCAGTAGAATAAAGGCTGTATATGTGTAACATTCACAATGCCATGCTCTTCCAGAGGTTTCTGTAGGATTAGTGGGCAGTTTCTCTCCTATATTATCACAGACGCTCGCTTTACTTACGCAGTTCTCAAAACTGAATTTGACTCCGCAGAGGTCCCAGCCTCTTCTTCACGGCAAAAATATTGCAACATGAACAGAGTTGAGAAAAAGACCTTAATCCTATTCTACAAACCTATGAATACAGAATCAACCCCTTCAGTGCCAAGTCCAAGAAGTTAGACAATATGTTTCTGATTGTTTGGAGTGGAATAGATCTGCACAACACAAGAAGAATGTGAATCTAAGTGTGAGGAGGAGGAAGGGCAAGCAGACAAGAAAATGAAAGTGAAACTTTGAGCACAATACTGCAGCATAGCCACAGATAGACAAGTCTGGATCTGTTTGTGTGTACGATCTGAGGTTTATTACATTCTTTCCTTATAATGGCAGCAGGCCGTAAAAGAGACCCAGTTTGGGAATATTTTAATGAAGCTCCTTCGCCTATCGGTAAGGCAGGCATGCGTGCAAAATGCAAACGATGCAACAAAGAGATGCAAGGCCTGGTGGCGCGAATGAGGCAACATCATGAGAAGTGCGGTGATGAAGATGACCAAAGAAACACTTCTGAACAGGCAGGATCTTCAGGTTGGTAGACATTTTTATTGAATCCTATTTCTAAAGACTGAACCGTCATGTGTGAGAAAAATTATATTTCTTATTATTACTGCATGTTACTGTCATTTGGTACAGTTATGAAGAAAAACAAATATTCCTTTTGGGGCAGGGGCAGTGATGTGTTGTGTACAATAAGCAGAAATTGTATAATAAACAATAAAATAATAGCATTGACTTTTTTTGTTTAGGGGAATTCATGGATTCTGGAAACTATCCACCTCCAAGATCCCCATCATCCTGTTCTACAGTTTCAGAGTTATCCATCCAGGATAGTGCTTCATTAGCAGCAGCATCATCATCATCAGACACCCACAGCCACATATCACCATCACCCAAAAGGAAGAAAAAACCTTTACCTCCTGGAACCACCATAGATAGGTTTGTGATAAGAACTAGCAGATTAGAAAAAGAGTTGATTGATGAAAAAATTGCCCAGTTTATTTATGCAACAAATTCTTCTTTCCGTCTGACTGAGAACCCACATTTCATTAATATGGTTCAGTCACTGAGACCAGGATACAGTCCACCCAGCAGAGCTGATGTTGCAGGGAAACTGCTGGATCAAGTGTATGACAGAGAAATGGAGCAATGTGCAACAGCTCTGGAGGGTAAAATTGTTAACCTAAGTATTGATGGGTGGAGTAATGTCCACAATGATCCTATTGTATGTGCTTGTATAACAACAGAAGAAGGTAAAGTCTTCCTTGCACAAACAACTGATACGTCAGGAAATGCACACACAGCAGAATACTTACAAGAAGTGGCAGTAAAAGCTATAACGACATGTGAACAAAAATTCAAATGTCTAGTACGCAGTTTGGTCACTGACAATGCTGCAAACGTATCCAAGATGAGAAGAGATATAGAAGAGCAGGGAGGGAATACAAAGCTGCTAATAACATATGGTTGCAGTGCTCATTTGCTGCACCTCTTAGCCAAAGACTTACGTGTTCCAGAAATAAAGGCTAATGTTGTTGAAATTGCTAAATACTTCCGTAATAATCATTTTGCTGCAGCAGCTCTGAAAAGGATGGGTGGAACCAAGCTAACGCTCCCACAAGATGTTAGATGGAACTCTGTGGTGGACTGTTTTGAGCAGTATATCAAAAACTGGCCTATTCTGATGACACTTTGTGAAGAAAATCGAGATAAAATAGATGGCACTGTCACGGCCAAAATCCTCAACATTGGGCTTAAGAGAAATGTTGAACATATGCTGAGCTTCCTGAAACCCATCTCTCAAGCTTTAAACAAAATACAGAAAAATAGCTGTTTTATTGCGGATACTGTTGAAATTTGGAAGGAACTGAGTGAACACTTAAAAACAGAACTACACATGGACAGAATTAAATTACAAGCAGTAAACAAACGAATGGGACAAGCACTGACTCCAGCTCATTTTTTGGCAAATATTGTCAATATCCAATATCAGGGTCAAAACCTAAGTGCTGAGGAAGAGGAG
Organism: Anomaloglossus baeobatrachus; assembly: GCF_048569485.1. Taxonomy (NCBI): domain Eukaryota; kingdom Metazoa; phylum Chordata; class Amphibia; order Anura; family Aromobatidae; genus Anomaloglossus; species Anomaloglossus baeobatrachus. The sequence continues at coordinate 453,683 of NC_134360.1, read as the reverse complement.
TTAGCTATGACATGGGTATCCAGCAATCATCCATCTTTAATGCCAACTATAATAAACTTCAGAGCTAAGGGGGAACCATTCAAGAAATATATGTTTGCTGAAGATATTTTAAGCAAGGTCACACCAGTAAACTGGTGGAAGTCACTTAAGCGCTTGGATTTAGAGACTGTTCAAGTAATGATTTCACTTTTAACAGCAGTAGCTTCTTCTGCAGGCGTTGAAAGAATATTCTCTTCCTTTGGACTCATTCATTCTAAATTGAGAAATCGGTTGGGACCCAATAAAGCAGGAAAGCTTGTTTTTCTTTTCCAGATTATGAATAGGAACAGAGAAAAGAAGATGATGATGAAGATGACGACAAGTGAGCTACAGAGGACAGCAGGGACAGTAGTATTTAAGTTTTTCATGTGTCGGCTGGGCTGACAGTCTAAGTTTCTTAAAATATATATAGATTTTGTTTAGCCAAATTAGTTAACAAACATGGATGTTTGTTTAAGCAAATAACTTATGCTGTAATGTTGTTATTGTTTCAGTTGAATAAATCTATTTAAATTGTTATTAAAGGTCAGGATTATTTTTCTCCTTCCTAAGTACAACAGAACAGTGGTGTCCAAATATGAATGATTAACCCATTAAACTGGGGAGAAAAAAGTAATATAAAAAGTGATTCTAAAAATCTTCATCTACTTGCATGTTAAAGTAGCAAGAACTAGTTTAGGTAGAAACTTTGATTTAAAATCACTGATTTAAATCAAGCCTTACTGACTAGTGATTTAAATCGTGATTTAAATCGTGATTTAAATCAGTTAGATTTAAATCGTGATTTAAATCAGTTAGATTTAAATCAAATCCACCCTGATTTGGGCACATCAGTGGAGAAAATCAGGAAGAAAAGCCCGGCTGCAGAACGTTACAGTCCACGTCAGCCACACAGCCCACCAACCAACAAGACGAGGAATTGGTGATACAGGACGGGGGGGAATTAGAAGAAAGTCATGCGGCTTCTGACAGTGAATGGTGTAGGGGATTACAATCCATATACAGGGTAGCAAACGTTTAGCAACAAACAGTATCATATAAACTTACATATATCTTCTGCAAAAATGATGCTGGTTACTCTTGTAGGATGGGTGGCACACGCTTGCGCCACAGCCCGTTGTGAACACGGACTATCATCAATGTTGACCCGCTCGATACTGACAACTTCAGGTCTTGTTGAGGACCTAAAATATTATGAAGATGAAAAGAAAACAAAAATGAATCAATATATGAACATTGCATGTGCGTTCATTCAGTTTTGGATTTCCGCTGGTTAATTTGCAGTAGCTTGTGTGACTAAATCCTTCTGAATCTTCCTCTCCTGTTATGTGATAAAAGATATTAAATCAACGAATGGTTCCTTATCTGATCTATTAGTCATCACATAAAAGGTAGCTCTGTCCGTGTGTATGGCCAGGGCCAGCTCCAGATGGGAGCACTTGGGCAATGGAGCCACTGCTGAAAGGCTTGTGCAGTATGGGGAGGTGGCCGGGAAATAAACTATGGCTATGTACTGTAGGCGTAGAGGTGTGACATCTTGGAGGGTTTTGCCACATGAGCTGTAGTTTTTGCTTTAGGCAACATTTGCCATATAAATGAAAGATTTTCTATTAAAGGGACGGTGTCATCTTTTTTTTTAGCAGCGCACGGCTCCCCAGTCCACCTGACATTCAGTCCAGCAAAATCACTACGCTATTTGCCTGAAACGTGCGCTCCAGATATTCTATCATTGGCAAGCGACAATTTTATTTTTAATCATCATTAAAGTTCAATGACGGGGGCGTGGCCTGGACATGGAGCCGGCAAGACACACACTGTAGGAGCTCCTCAGTAACGGCTGCAAACACCACCACCCACCAGCTATCAAGAGCAAACACAGAGCTCAGATGAGAGGGAAAGCAGGTCTCCGGTCACAGACGCCTGCCAGAGGGACTCCCAGCCGTGGGGGGCAAGGTATTGTGCCATACCTGACTGAGGCCCAGCGTCCTCCCAGGCCTGTAATGGCGACCGGGACACGTGCTGCTGCGACCCGGCTGTCACAGCCTGAGCGTTCTCCTGCTTCCCCCGCCCGCTCTGCACAGCAACCCGGAGAGGGGCTGCAGACTGACCCGGCATCGCAGGCTCCTGGATGGATGGCTCCTGGGGAAAACACTGGAGACCGGCCTGTGGTGACTGATAGGGGAGGGGTGAGCAGTGGGAAGTTGGCTGCAGGGCGCGCTTCTCCCCCTGGGGCTTCACAGAGCAGAGGATCTCCTGCCTCTCTTCCTGGCTGCTCCAACTCACCAGGTACCCCGCGGTCGTCCCCTGCCCCACAGCACTCAAATACCCCAGCAGCTGGCTCAGGAGAGGCTATGGAGCAGAGCTTGCTCGCCCTCCCCTGCCATGGAGGGGAGAACACAGCTACTCCCTTGCAACACTATGGGGAAGACCAAGGCTCAGAAATGTCAGCTTTAAGGCTTCAAATCAATGCTATGCCAACCAAAATGGATATGGAGGGATACATTGCCCGCCTGGAGGCTGTTTGTAAAACTGAAATTCGCTCCTTGAAGGAGGATATGTCATCACTGACTAACTCCGTGTGGGCCCTTGAATCGTCCACCCAGGATTTATACTCTCAGCAAAGCTCACAACAACAGCTTATAGATTAGCAGGCTCAACAGATCCACCTCTTGTTTGACATGATAGAAGATGCTGAAAACCACAACAGACGAAATAATGTGCGCATTCGTGGTTTGCCGGAGTCAGTCGGGCCTCAGGATCTGACCTCTACACTGCAGAGGATGTTTAACTCCTTGTTGGAACGTCCCCTTGAAACACGCATTGAGATGGACACAGCACACCGTGCACTGGGGCCTAGAAACCTGGACCCAGAGAGGCCAAGGGACATTATTTGCAGGGTACACTTCTTCCAGGTCAAGGAGAATATTATGAGAAAAGCAAGAGATAAAAGGTACCCTGGATTTTAAAGGAACTCCCATACAACTTCTAGCGGATCTTTCCCGATCAACACTTGCAAAAAGGAGAGCCCTGAGACCCCTACTGGAGGTTCTACGTAACAACAATATTGCTTATTCCTGGGGCTATCCTTTTCAACTACAAGTCAGGAAAGGTCCCAACCTGATCATCTTGAGGTCTCCGGCTGACCTGCCAGATTTTCTTTTGGCTCTGGATCTCCCTGGGATAAAATTACTGGACTGGCCGTATACTACACCTCCACCCCAGAGAATGGTCCGTCGTGGAGGTCCCTTCCCACCTGATCAACACCGTACTCAGCGACCAAGATCCCAGAAGTCGCCGAGATCCTCATCGGCGGAGACCTGAACTCTTGGGACTACTTGGTTATACATGTAGTTTGAAGGAGGAATGAGGGCTGTTATGGCCTACTCTGATGCCTTACCAATATTGCCCTTTGTCCGTCTGGTTTTTTTTTTTTCTCCCCCTCCTCTCCTTTCCTCTCCCTCCTCTCCCCCCTCCCCCTCCTCCCCTGGGCATCACTAATTCCAATAATGTTGGGATTCTCTGCCTCCCCTCCCAGCATGCTCCAATGCTGGGTTGGGACGCCTGAACCCCCATGGGTATCTATGCTTCTCCTAAAAGCCTCACAAGTTGTGAGCCAGGAGACGAGAGTTTCTCTCTCTTGCTGCATTCCTCACCTTGTTGCTGTGATTAATTATATTGAACTTGAGCTGTTAGCTGTTATATATGTTACTTTCATTTTGGTCGGGTGACTGACCATCTGTGGTTTCCTTTTCTTCTACCCCTTTTCGGTATTAACTAGTTAGGTGGTGTAGCAGCCGTCCTTCAGGCCACATAGTTTTCAGTCACCTCCCACATGAGGGTGTGTTCCTAGAACACTGGTTACGAGTATTTTCTCAGTTTAATTGCCTTCTGAGCTAGGACTCAGGAGGCTAAGTAAAGACAGGTTTTGATACTTGTCTTTATTATTCTGGTTTCTCTCTCCATTCTACTACTTTCTCTCCTCCCTTTCCTTTAATCTCAGTTTCTTTCTTCTCCCTCCCCTTCTCCCTACTCTTCTCTCGGGTGCCCAGAAGATAGGGCTTCTAAGATGGCGAACCTCAACCTATGCTCGTTAAATGTTAGAGGATTTAATGTACCAGAGAAGAGATCCAAGATCCTCTATAACATGCATAAAAAAAGAATCCATATTCTATTGCTTCCGGAGACTCATTTTAAAACGGACCACATTCCCGCATTTAAGCATAGGTATTATACTTCCTGGTTTCATAGTACCAATTCAGTTGCACAATCCAAGGGAGTTAGCATCGCTCTACATAAATCTCTCCCAGCCCAGGTCTTAGCAGTTAAAAATAAATCGCCCCTCTGGGTCAGACTTATCAAACTTAAGATCTGTACCAAATTATTTACCATTGCCAATTTCTATCTCCCCAACCAGGACCCGGCCAGGACTTGCCAAAAGTACCTGAACACCCTCTCTGACTTCGCTGAAGGCTCCTTGATTCTTGGAGGAGATTTCAATCTTATCCTTGATCGAGCTGTTGACTCCTCCTAGGGTAGGTCTTCTGTTCCTGCAGTGAAACTGCGAGGTCTCAGAAGTAAATTACTAGACTTGAGGCTCATCGACGTCTGGCGTACCCTACACCCTAAAACACGGGACTACACTTTCTATTCTCCTGTCCATGATATGTACAGTAGAATAGACCTTTTTTTCATTAGCCACCACCTACTCACACATGACCCGGCCTGTACTATAGACCCTATGGTGTGGTCCGATCATGCTTCGGTGTCACTTTCTTTCCTCTTGACTGACTTGCGCCCTGGGGAGTGGGTATGGTCATTGAACCCGCACTTATTAAAAGATCAGACATGTCAGTCAGCCATCAGGAAGACCATCACGGACTTCTTCGAATTTCACGCCAATGACCCAACACCCTTACCGCTACAATGGGAGGCCCTGAAGGGGATGATCCGGGGGACTTTTATTCAACAGGGTACCAGACTTAAGAGGGATAGAGCTTGCAAAATAGATAGCTTACTGACTTCCATCCATCACCTAGAACAGGCCCATAAACGGACCCATGACCCTCAGATTTTAACAGACTTGCTCAAGGCTAGACTAGATCTGGGGTCCCTCTTGGATGCAGCATCTGCCCGTCACCGAGACAGAGGTAGGAGATTTATGTACGAATTCTCTAACAAGCCAGGCAGAGCTCTGGCTAGGTTTCTTAATCCTCGCCTGCCCTCTACATTTATCCCCACCATTAAATCACCATCTGGTCATTCAGCATATAAACCTCATGAAATTGCAGATGTATTCCGAGACTATTATGACGGGTTGTACAACCTAGGCGGCCCAGTGGCGGACATGTCCCCAACAAATTTCCAAGCGAAAGTGGACGAGTATGTCGATGGTACCCCTCTCCCCCCACTGAACCATGTGGACTCTCTCATGCTAGATGACCCTTTTAGCGAACAGGAGGTCACTGAGGTTATTAGGGGTCTAGCCAATGGTAGGAGTCCTGGTCCGGATGGCTTCCTGGCCAATTACTATAAGCAATTAGCCTTGGAACTGACGCCCTTCCTGACCAGGACCTTTAACGCTATATCCTCAGCTTGCCCCTTTGCCGCGCAAACTCTTGCGACTACCATAACGGTGATTCCCAAGCCTGGGAAGGACCCATCGCTATGCTCCAACTACCGCCCTCTCTCTCTTATAGGGGTAGATGTCAAGATCTTCGCCAAACTAATAGCTAACCGGTTGTCCCCGCTGTTGCCTGCCTCAATCCATACTGACCAAACAGGGTTTTCCGGGGTAGAGAGGCGCGCGATAACACTATTAAAACTCTACTTTTGACCTCCCACATGTACAGACAAGGTACTCCAGCCTGCCTGCTATCGATCGATGCCGAGAAGGCATTCGATCGTCTTAACTGGACCTTCCTACACTCATCCCTCAGACAGCTGGGAATCGGTCAAACTATGTTGGAGAGAATCTTTGCCCTGTATCATAAGCCCTCGGCACGAGTTCGAGCCAATAATACTCTATCTTCTCCCCTGCAAATATCTAATGGCACTAGACAGGGGTGCCCTCTTTCACCATTTCTATATGTGATAGCCATGGAGCATTTGGCTATATCCCTTCGAAACTCCCCCGATATAAAGGGCTTTGATATAGGTCAGAAATATTATAAACTTGCCTTATACACTGATGACCTCCTTCTATATCTAGCAAACCCGGAAATCGCCTTTCCAGTTCTCATCCAGGAATTTCAACGCTTTGGCATGGTTTCTAACTTCAAAGTAAACTACTCAAAGACAGAGGCCCTTAATATTACTCTTCCTACCACACAAGTCAATAGACTAAAATCCGCCTTCCCATTTAAGTGGGAGACCCAATCTATCAAATATCTTGGGATATTTGTTTCGGCCAATCCGGATGAGTTGTTTAAGGCTAATTACTCCCCACTGCTTACTAGAACTCTTGCAGATCTTAATAGATATAACCGGGGCAGACTTTCCTGGTTTGGCCGGATCAATGCCCTCAAGATGGACATACTCCCGAGGTTCCTTTATTTATTCCAAACAGTCCCGGTAAAAGTTGCTAAACAGTATTTTAGACAGCTCCAGAGGGCGTGTAGCAGATTTGTCTGGGGGACGGGGAGACCGCGGATTCGATACGCCACACTGGTGAGAGCCAAATCCAGGGGAGGCGCTGGTTTACCTGACTTTGAAAAATATTACCAGAGTGTCCTCCTCACGAGGGTCTTAGATTGGAGATTTAACGATCTCCATAAACAATGGGTGGGCGTTGAGTCCCATCTCTCCCCATTCCCTTTGGCACAGCTTCTATGGGTCCCCCTTCAACAGAGACCGGCGGTCTCGGGGTTTCAACCTCTGACTCAGGCGCTCATGCTTTTCTGGGACAGACATCTGGAGACATTAAACTTATCCCACAGACCGGGGAGTATGAGCCCACTTTTTAATAATTTAGACTTTCCCCCTGCGTTGAAGAGATCTACCTTCTTATGTTGGGACTCCGCAGACGGAGCTACACTGGGACAGGTGGCTAAGAAATTATCTGGAACGGCGTCTTTTGGGGCTTTGCAGGAGTCATGCCCGGAGAGGAGATTATCCTGGCTGGAATATACTCAATTGACCACATTTCTAAAAAAGAAATTCCCGGGAAACGCTCTATTATTCAAACCTACACACTTTGAGACCCTAATTTCATTAAAAGCCGAGCCGCAGCATGCCATCGCATTGATCTACAACCTCTTATGTACAGCCCAGTATAATGGGACCCCAACGTATCTGGAGGCCTGGCAAAGAGAGCTCCAGATTACGCTGTCGGAACAAGATCATCTCAAAATCTTTACACTCTCTCATAAAATGTCCATTTCCTGTAGTGCACAGGAGAAAAATTTTAAAAATTCTTACACGCTGGTACAGATGCCCTGACGTATTGCATAAGATCTTCCCCACAGTACCAGATACCTGCTGGAGATGCGGAGTCGAAATTGGTACTATGAAACATATATGGTGGGATTGCTCCTTGATAAGGTCATTCTGGGATTCAATCTTTGAAGTGTACTTTCAACTATCGGGTATTCGAGTAATCCCCACTCCTCAAATAGCCTTACTGTCCCTAATTCCTGGATCTCTCTCTGTGACCAAAAGAGGTATCCTGCGCTTTTTTCTCATCGCTGCTCGTATGATTATTCCAAGACATTGGAAGACAACTACCACCCCCTCTATGAGGGAATTTTTGGAGGAGATAAATAGATTGGAGCGTATGGAATCCCTGATGGCAGATGATAGTGACAAATGGGATGCACATGCTTGCACGTGCACTTCCTGGCTCCTTTTCCGAGAGACTCCGGAATATTCGTCTTGGCACAGATAAGGGGCTATACTGTGGTCCTTTATCCCCCAGGTTCCTTTAACTGATATTTGTAATCTTTACGAAGATTCGTATATTTGTGCGTATGAGCTCTCTGGACGCCCGACTTACTCCTATCTATCTATCTATCCCCCCCCCCCTCATACCCTCTTCTCTTTCCATTACCTATCTCTTGCTTCCTTCTTCTCTCTTTCTGATCTTCACTCAGTCTTTATAGTTAAAATAGTTTCCATAATACTGTTTTGAGAAGTCTTACCATGACACAGTATAATCTGAATTGATTTGCTTTCTCTGTTTTTTCTGTTTTCTTTTCTTACCATTCCTATCTTGGTAAAAGTATTCACAACACAGTGTTATTTGCCTGATCCACATGTTTGAATTACCTTTAACCGATGTACATTTACATCTTATATGTGGTATGAACGATACTTTGTTCACTTTGCCTTAAACTTAATAAAATTAGTTACTGGGAAAAAAAAAGTTCAATGACCACCGCATTCACAAGCGAAGTGTCACGGGAGCCCGTAACATCACTGCTATGTCACAGTCTCAGGCCGCCCGTGAGAGGTGATGTTAGAACGCGGCGGGCATAGACGTCAGTGACAGCGCCGACATCAGCAGGGCAGGAGATCGTCACAGCAGGTAATGCACTTTACCAACCTCCTGACGACAACGCTCATCATCCCCGCGGCTGCTGACCCACTGCAGTGCCGGCGGCTGCTGACCCACTGCAGTGCCGGCGGCTGCTGACCCACTGCAGTGCCGGCGGCTGCTGACCCACTGCAGTGCCGGCGGCTGCTGACCCACTGCAGTGCCGGCGGCTGTGGGGTTGGCACGGGAGCAGGACACAGACTGCAGGGGCACCTGATGGAAGTCTGGGAAGTTTGCGGACCCCCTGACTTGTATTGAGTCACGGTCCGTTATTACGGAACAGAATAGGACATGTTCCATAATAACGGAATGGACATACGGCATCCGATGTGTTTTTTTTGTAGGATCAGATGGACATGGAAGTGCTTCTATGTGCCATCCGATCCTATACAAAAGACATTGAAAAGATGGTCCTATCTGTGGGTCCACAAAAAAACAGAAACTGAACAGGACAAACGGAACGGTGGTGTGAATGAGCCCTTACAGCTAGAGACTGTATGGAGAAAAGCTGAACAGTGAAGATGCTGGCTGTCAGATCCACATCAGTCTGTGATATTGATGAGCTACCTTTATTATAATCAGAACTAGACAGTCCTATAAGAGGCCTGTGGATGGACTCCTTCAATAATTTAAATTGTATTAATTTTACTCATTTGCACAGCCCCAATAACTCCAGACGCCATCACTGTCCCCAATGGTTCAATCAATTTACATTCTCTATCAGTATGTAATGGAGTGTGGGAGAAAACTGGAGGAAACCCACGCAAACACAGGGAGAGCACAGACTCCAAGAAGATGATGTCCTTGGTGGCATTTGAACTCAGAAGCCCAGTGCTAAACAGCAACAGAGCTAACCACTGAGCCACCAGACAGTGCTAACCACTGAGCCACCAGACAGTGCTAACCACTGAGCCACCAGACAGTGCTATCCAGTACAGTGCTAGCCACTGAGCCACCATACAGTGCTATCCAGTAAGTCACCATACAGTGCTAACCACTGAGTCATCATACAGTGCTAGCCACTGAGCCACCATGCTGCCAATGATCACAGCCTCCCCGGCTTTAGATGTTGACTAACCATGATGTGATATGTTGCCATGTTGCAGATTTTTTTCTGCACATAAAACTGCATCTCTTGGAAGGGAAAATGCTGTTGAAAAAATGCGCATTACTGCAATTTTGCGTTGCTATGGTTTTTTTTATGCATACAGATAGGAAAAAAGCTGGGAAAGATGCAGAAACAATTAACATGTCAATTGTTTGGTGCAGTTTTTTCTGCACCAAAATCTGCAATGCGGGCACAACACTTCAGGATTGTCCTAGACTTTGCTGGGATGCGGTTTTCCTTGCATTATGGATTAAAATCTGCAAAAAAAAAAAAAAAAAAAGTATGGAAAAAAGGCGGAAAAAAATGTAGTGTGGGCACACGGCCATAAAGTCACACTTTTTTTTTTTTTGTGACTTTCATGTTGCAATGCAAACACATTTTCTTAACATTCTATATATTATAGCAGCAGCATAGCACAACATGTCATGGCCAAAGACGCCACACTAGAAATGCCCGCTATCATGCCACAGTCAGTCATAAAGACAACAAAATCACATTATTCCTGGGATGAGTTTTGGCTGCCAGCACAATATGGACATAAAATAAATTACATACAATGTTGATAAAGGTTTACATTTTGCAAAGCTTATTACACTCTTACTAGTCATAAGATGCCTAATTTGCTGGTGTGGGCTAGAAAGAAAAGCCATAAGCAGTAACACACGGGGCACGAGCCGCTCGATCACATCCTGCATCTGATGGAGAACAGGAAGCGCAACGTCAGACGCATCCGGAGCCAAGAAAGGATTAGAAAATGAAAGCCGCACAATCAATGAACCCAAGCGAGGACACAAGGCAGTGAAGACCCCAGAAGATTAAAGTGATTGCCAGTATACATTAGTAATGACCAAGGGAAAAATACAGAATTACAGCTTGTAAAATATGAGCGGTGTGTATATAATATACTAGCTGCAGTACCTGGTGTGGCCGGGATAGTCACCATCTCTCCACCAAACTCATATTAACTGACACAGAAGCTTCTTATACCAACAATGTCCTTCATTGCTTATAGCAACCAACCACAGCTCCTATTAATGACCTGTAGCAAAATAAAAGCAGAGCTGTGTGTGTGTCTCTTTCTGTATGTGTCTGTGTGTTTGTGTCTCTGTTCCTAGCTCCAATGACTTTAATGTAAGCAGGTTTTTTGTGAAACATCTGTAAAGCGCAGGGTTAAATTTTTCCCTCAAAACATAGTTTATGACGTTCCCTGAGTCAAATGAGGTGTATGTGAAAAATTTTCTGATTATAAATGCGACCCTGCGTATTCCTTTAGCGGACACACACACACACACACACACACACACACACACACACACACACACACACACACACACACACACACAGGTTTATACTGTGGATACGGAAAGTATTCAGACCACTTTAAATTTTTCACTCTGTTTCATTGCAGCCGTTTGGTAAACTCAAAAAGTTCATTTTTTTCTCATTAATGTGCACTCTGCTCCCCATCCCCCATCTTGACAGAAAAAAAAAGACAAATGTAGAAATTTTTGCAAATTTATTTAACAAGAAAAACTGAAATATCACATGGTGATAAGTATTCAGCCCTTTTGCTCAGACACTCATATGCAAGTCCCATGCTGTCCATTTCCTTGTGATCCTCCTTGAGATGGTTCTCCTCCTTCACTGGAGTCCAGCTGTGTGTAATTACACTGATAGGACGTGATTTGGGAAGGCGCACACCTGTCTATATAAGAGCTCACAGCTCACACTGCATGTCACACCAAATGAGAATCATGAGGTCAAAAGGAACTGCCCAAAGAGCTCAGAGACAGAATTGTGGCAAAGCACAGATCTGGCCAAGGTTACAAAAGAATTTCTTCAGTACTCAAGGCTCCTAAGAGCACAGTGGCCTCCATAATCCTTAACACTAGAAGTCCCAGAGAGGGGTCATTTAATATTTCTACCGTTGGAACCCAGAGACTGGTCGAATGACCTGAAGGATTTTAGCCAACATCCTATAATCACCGTCTTTTGTTCTGCAATTAAGCCCATTACTGTAGCACCACAGGACGTTGTTGTTTTCCATTGAGTTTAGCTATTTAGTTTCTAGTTAGTTCGGAGTAAGGGTCATTTGACTCTCTTTCGGGACTTCAGGGGGGAGCTCGAAATTTCTGGGACTTCTAGTGTTAAATGGAAGACGTTTGGGGCCACCAGAACTGTTCCTAGACCTGGCCGTCCAGCCAAACTGAGCAATCGTGGGAGAAGAGCCTTGGTGAGAGAGGTAAAGAAGAACCCTAAGATCACTGCGGCTGAGCTCCAGAAATGCAGTAGGGAGATGGGAGAAAGACCACAAAGTTACCTATCACTGCAGCCTCCACCAGTCGGGCCTTTATGGCAGAGTGGCCGATGGAAGCCTCTCCTCAGTGTAAGACACATGAAAGCCGCATAAAGTTTGCAAAAAAAAACACATGAAGGACTCCAGACTATGAGAAAGAAGATTCTCTGGTCTGATGAGATACAACTTTTTGGTGCTACTTCTTAGCAGTATGTGTGGAGAAAACCAGGCACTGCTCATCACCTGCTCAATACAATCCCCACAGTGAAACATTGTGGTGGCAGCATCATGCTATGGGGGCAGTGACAGGATGACTGGTTGCAATTGAAGGAAAGATGAATGCGGCCAAGTACAGACATATCCTGGAAGAAAACCTCCTCCAGATGCTCTGGACCTCAGACTTGGCCAAAGGTTCACCTTCCAACAAGACAACGAACCTAAGCACACAACTAAAAAAACAAAGGATGTCTTCAAAACAACTCTGTGACCATTCTTGACCGGCCCAGCCAGACCCCTGACCTAAACACAATTGTGCATCTCTGGAGAGACCTGAAAATGGTGTCCACCAACGTTCACCATCCAACCTGACGGAACTGGAGAGGATCTGCAAGAAAGAACGGCCGAGGATCACCAAATCCAGGATCCCAAGAAGACTCATGGCTGTACTAGCTCAAAAGGGAGGGGGCGTCTACTCAGTACTGAGCAAAGGGGCTGAATACTTATCACCATGGGATATACTGAGCAAAGGGGCCGAATACTTATTATGTTAGGTTTCAGTTTTTCTTGTTTAATAAAATTGCAAAAATTTCTAATTTGTTTTTTTTTCTGTCAAAATGGGGGATGAGGGGCAGAATGTACATTGAGAAAAAAAAATGTACCAAATGGCTGCAATGAAACAAAGAGTGACAAATTTAAAGCGGTCTCAATACTTTCCGTACCCACTGTACATTAGATTATGCATCCAAACATACATGACATATAAAAGTTTATTATTACAGATGAGCAGACCCATGGATGTTTGAGTTCAGCCAGACTTTAAACGTTCGGTTGGAGACCCGGACTTGACCACGGATCCCATATAAGTTAATGAAGACCCCAACTTTGGTCCTGTAAAATGGTCATAAGAGCTAGGGGACTGAAAAAGGAAGCAAAATGGGGTAAGATCAGGACAACTGCCCTTCAATCAGATGTGGATAGGGAATAAAATTTAAAAAAAAAAAAAAAAAAAAAAAAAAAAAAAAAAAGGTAAAAAGTAAAAAAAGTAGACTGCTGGGGACTAGTATTACCAGGGTGGGAAAGTCCATGGTTATTGGCCCCCCCAGCCTAAAAACTAGCAGCCCCAGAAGTGGCGCATCTCTTCACAATTGTCCTGGTGTGGTGGCAATGGGGTAATGTGGGGTTGATGTCAGTTATGAATTGACAGCTGGAATCAAGCTTAGAGTTTAGTAATGGAGAGGCGTCTATCAGACACCCCCATTACTAATCCGGTAAGTGTACAGTTATAATAAAAAAAAAAAAACACACAAACAACACACGCACACAGGAAAAATAAATAGTTTATTTGAATACAAACTCCCCCACACTCCATCGTTCACCAATTTATTAATTAAAAATAAATCATCTAATTTTTCCTCTGTGTGGTGTTTTTTAACCTGCCAAAAAGTGATCAAATGGTTGCTTGTACCAGAAAATAGTACAATATCGCGCATTGTTCTGAGACATCTTATTAATTTTTGGTTTTCTCTATAATTGACCAAGAGCTAACAACTCACTCCACCTGCACATGCAGCTGCCTCCTCCCTTTTCTAAATCAAGGAAACTTCCAAGAACTTTTTTGGGCCAATCTTAACATGAAGAACATGAATGTGAAAAAGGGCAAATTTACGACCGGGTAAAGATAAGGACCATGTGGACAGAATACTAGAGAATGCAAACTTTTGTTTTATCTTACAGAAACTACGAATTGATATTTTAGGAATGGCGTCGATATAAATTATATGAAAATTATGTTTTTGAAATCATAATGAAGTGGCGAACGCAAAACACAATTTTGCTGGGCGATGGCCGGAATTCCAACAAATGGCCAGATAGGAGATATGACATGTCTAGTATCATCTATGAACAGGTAAAATCATGCTGGGAAACATGACGGTAATATCTCCAACCTGGGATCTTCAGGAGTGGAGATATCTTGGAAGATGGAATCTTGAAACTTTCTAAAGGTCTAAGCACATCCCACAAACAGCCCCCACATGAGATCATCAAGGGGTTGGTAATATGAGGTAATAAAAGGCAGCTACCAAATTTTAGCTTTTGTCAGACCTTAGAGGTGCAGCCAGCTGTGCTGTGATACTGTCAGTTTCTCTAAGGAGCCTCTCCCTCCACTAAGCTTGAAACTATGGAACATGACATTCCTTCCAAAGACAATACTAAGGACCAGGGGGCACTCACTGCGAGTGAAAGGCGATTCCAGCAGCTAAATAGGAAAGGCTTCTTTACAGTAAGGCTATATCCGCACTTTGCATTGAGGTAGTTGTAGTTCTAAAAGCATCCTCTGGCAGAAATTGCTTTTGCCAAAGTTGCTTTTGGCCACAGTTATATTTAAAGGGACTGTATCGTCTTTTAAATATGTAAAATAAAACTTTTATATAAAAAATACTTATAATTGCCAGTAGTGGGAGCATCTTCCTGTGTACACATCAAAAAGCTATAGTAATCCTTAGTAGAATTACGATAGCTGCAAATTTGGGCAGTCACTAGATGACATGCCTATTCTCCTCCCCTTTTGGGTGTTACACAAAAACCGGCAAGTGTGCACAGAGCCTTACACATATATACAGTGACTGTTACACATATATGTACAGACTGCGGTCATCGCACCCACATATATACACTGACTGTTACACATACAGTATACGCCAGGGCTGTGGAGTCGGTAAGCCAAACCTTCGACTCCGACTCCGACTCAGACTCCTCAAATTCTCTTGCACCGACTCCGACTCCGGCTCCGACTCCGACTCCTACATATATTGCTTATAGTTAGGTGAAAAATTTATTGTAGTACATGAATATGTGTATGTGAACATTAGACATTTAATAATTTTTATGATACAATAATCAAGATATTTGGATAGAACATAAAATATATTTATTGGATACAACTTTAGAACACAAAAAACTGTAATAAATTGTAAATATGTAATACACTATGTAATATACAGTAGATTACATATATATCTTGTGTGTGTATATACACTGTGTATATATATATAATATTACATATTTACAATTTATTAGTTTTTTGTGTTCTAAAGTTGTATCCAATAAATATTTTATGTTCTATCCAAATATCTTGATTATTGTATCATAAAAACAATTAAATGTCTGATGTTCACATTATACTACTGTCACGAACCACCGGGGGGGTCACTCAGAAATCCCCCGCGCTGGCTACCAGTACGTCACAATCGGGGGGTAACAAGTGGGGGTCACCCCTCCTTTATACCTCCCGACCGACAGACAGAGCACGTGACGCGCTCTCTAGCGCCCCTCTTATAGTCAGGCCAATTATGGAATTGCCCGACAATAAGCAAGGAGGCCGCTATACTACTTATGCCGATTATTGAAGGGTCCCCGGTGAGAGTAGGGTATATATTCCCCCCGACCTCCGCGGGCGGAATATATAAAACCTCCCCGAATCTCACTGGCCTCCCCACAATAATCCTTGGCACAAACTCGCTGCCACCAACCGATTTACGGTAACTATTAGCCGAACACACAGACGTGGGATTCGAGATAACAGAGCAGCCCAAGATTAATTATATAATTTAATCAGCCTAAAGCACACTAGAACTACAATATATACAATAGGGAATCTACAGAATATACAGTTATGTCAGAGTACAGTTACAGATAAAGCATGGGTTACAAACAGGCATACACAGTTCCAGCAGTTACCTTGTGCGTCTGGCCACAGGGGGGCGCTGTAGGCCAGGTTTCTAGGATCCTTCCCACAGATGTTTCCTACACGTGACCCCCAGCGAAAGAACCCTGGAAAATGGCCGAAGTAGGGTTATCAACCTGGGCAAATCCAGGTCCCCTCCTACCTTAGTGACCTCAGAGGAAGCACTGCTCCACCCCTGGCTGGAGTTATGGACAATCCACAACATGGAATATGGGCCATAACTTTGCCTGGGAGCGTCGTAGGCGGACGCCAACGCTCTCATTGTGACAGCTATGAATTTAGCTACAGAACGAGAGGACTCGTGACTTGTCTACTAGTTCCACATTGGCGGATATCACGCCTGGGGTATTTCCCCAGGTCCTGCTCCCATAAAAAGGGTGTGCCAGCATCGTCCGCATGCGGAGACACCATTTTTATGGTTGCCATATTTATCGGAAATATGGCTTGCGAGATATGAACCATTTTTTACTGGAGTCGTTCTGTCTGGATACTTCCATAGCCTTGCTAATTAGATAGCAGCCCCTACTACAGGGTCACGGCAGGGAGTCATCCTGTGTCCATTGTTCCCACATCACCTAATCTCCATATCACAGGAGATGGCTGGGATGTGACACCTTCACAGATGCTGGACATCTGAGAACAAGAAGGGAGGGGGCACGGCCATGGAGTGATGAGAGCGATTATGACTTCCAGTCATAATTCCTCTTCATATCCCAGGATTTGCCTCACACCTCCCCCCTTTTGAGGGCGCTAGGGGGCAGCACACTCCGGTGTTCCCCCGTGCGCCCGTCCGCGACCTCTCCTTGTCGAGACAGCCCGTCTGCGTTACCGTGGTCACGGCCCCTTTTGTGGCGAATGGTGAAGTTGTATTGCTGGAGCGCAAGGCTCCATCGCAACAATCGCCCATTCGTCCCAGAGACGGTGTGCAACCAGCTGAGGGGATTGTGGTCCGTCTCCACGATGAAGTGGCGCCCGTATAGATAGGGTTGCAGACGCTGCAGGGCCCACACTATGGCCAGGCACTCCTTCTCCATCGTGGAATAGGCCACTTCCCTTGGTAACAGCTTCCTGCTCAGGTACAAGACTGGGTGCTCTTGGCTCGCAGAGTCCACCTGGCTGAGCACCGCACCGAGGCCGAAGTCACTGGCGTCGGTCTGTACTACAAACGGCCGCGTGAAGTCGGCTGCCTGTAGCACGGGCGGGCTGGACAGGGCGTCCTTTAGGGCCCGGAAGGCTGTCTCGCAGTCCATTGTCTAATCGACTGCAGAGGGCAGCTTCTTCTTGGTGAGGTCCGTCAAGGGCTTTGCCAGGCTACTATAGCATGGAACAAACCTCCTATAGTACCCAGCGGTCCCCAAGAAGGACATCACCTGCTTCTTGGTCCTGGGGGTGGGCCAGGATGCGATGGCCTCCACTTTCTCAGGCTCGGGCTTCAGTGTTCTCCCACCTACCCGGTGACCGAGGTACTGGACCTCGCTCATGGCCAGCTGACACTTTCCCGGCTTGATGGTCAAACCTGCCCGGTGGATCCGCCTGAGCACCTGTGCTAGATGCTCTAGGTGGTCCTCCCAGGTGGGACTGAAGACGGCAATGTCATCCAGGTACGCGGCCGCGTACCCTTCAAGTCCCTTGAGCAGGGTGTTGACCATCCGCTGGAAGGTGGCAGGGGCATTCCTCATCCCGAATGGCATCACCGTGGACTCGTACAGTCCAAATGGGGTAATAAAGGCAGAGCGTTCCCTGGCCTTGCGAGTCAGGGGGATCTGCCAATATCCCCGGCTCAGGTCCATGATGGTCAGGTACTGAGCCCCGGCCAACTGATCGAGCAGGTCATCGATGCGTGGCATTGGGTACGCATCGGCGACCGTGA
Source organism: Anomaloglossus baeobatrachus (assembly GCF_048569485.1). Taxonomy (NCBI): domain Eukaryota; kingdom Metazoa; phylum Chordata; class Amphibia; order Anura; family Aromobatidae; genus Anomaloglossus; species Anomaloglossus baeobatrachus. The sequence continues at coordinate 435,876 of NC_134360.1, read as the reverse complement.
CAGCATTGAGCCCCCTGTAGTCCACGCAGAACCGAGTGGTTCGGTCCTTCTTAGGGACGAGGACTACAGGCGAGGCCCAAGCGCTGTTGGATGCCTGGATCACCCCCAGCTTCAGCATCTCGTCAATCTCCTGGCGCATGTGTTGCTGCACCTCCGGGGAGACCCGATATGCTGAACGCCGGATCGGGGGATGATCCCCAGTGTCCACGTGATGGACAGCCAAGTCAGTCCTTCCGGGCTGGTTGGTAAACAACCCCCGGAAGGGGTGTAGGGTGGCCCACAGCTGGGACCGTTGGTCCTCCAAGAGCTGGTGGCCAACCTCCACATCCTCAATGGATCCGCCTGCCCTAACCTGGGCTAGCATATCCAAGAGGGTTTCCGCTTCTCCCTCCTCGGGCAGGTTGCACACGGGGAGCGCACATGCCTCCCGCTCATGATGTGCCTTCATCATGTTCACATGGAAGGGCTTCCGCCTTCCACGGGCAGGGTCCAGGGTGACCAGGTACGTCACAGGGTTGAGCTGCTGGTACACGAGGTATGGGCCTTCCCAGGCTGCCTGAAGCTTGTCCTGTGGTACGGGGACCAGTACCCACACCTTTTGACCCACTTGGTAGGTCCTCTCACAAGCGTTCTGGTCGTACCAACGCTTCTGATCGGCCTGGGCTTGAGCCATATTGTCGTGTACCAGTTGCGTCAAGGCCTGCATTTTGTCCCGGAAGCGCACGACATACTCGATAACCGACACTCCAGGGGTGGCCAAATCCCCTTCCCAAGCCTCTTTCACCAGAGCCAGGGGGCCCCGCACACGTCGCCCGTACAGGAGCTCAAACGGTGAAAATCCTGTTGAGGCCTGTGGAACCTCCCGGTAAGCAAATAACAGGTGTGGGAGATACCGCTCCCAGTCACGCCCATGGGAGTCGACCAACATCTTAAGCATCTGCTTTAAGGTGCCATTAAACCGCTCGCACAGGCCATTAGTCTGTGGATGGTACGGGCTGGCCACCAGATGTCGCACCTGGACTTGCTTACAGAGGGCCTCCATCAGCTGGGACATGAATTGGGTCCCCCGGTCAGTGAGCATTTCCTGGGGAAAACCCACTCGGGAGAAAATCTCCAGCAATGCGGTGGCCACCTTGTCAGCCCGAATGGACGACAAGGCCACTGCTTCCGGGTACCGGGTGGCATAGTCCACTACCGTCAGTATGAAGCGTTTCCCGGAGCTGCTGGGGATGGCCAGCGGGCCGACCAGATCCACAGCCACCCTCCTGAAAGGCTCATCGATGATTGGCAGAGATACCAGTGGGGCTTTGGGGTGTGGCCCCGCCTTCCCCACTCTCTGACAGGTTTCACACGAACGGCAGTAGGCAGCCACATCGGCCCCCATTTTTGGCCAGTAGAAATGCTGGTTTAACCTGGCCTTGGTCTTAGCGATCCCTAGGTGTCCGGCCATCGGAATCTCATGTGCGATCCGCAACAACTCCGTCCGGAACGGATAGGGTACCACCAACTGTCGGTCCCTGGGCCACGCCTCCGGTGAACCCTGCTGGACCGTGGCCCGGTACAGCCGTCCTTGGTCCCAGACCACTCGCTCCGGGTCCGAGTCCGAGGGAGGCTGTGCCGCCTGCTCCTTAAGAGCTTTCAGGCTGTCGTCAGCTTCTAACGCTGCCTGAAACCCCTGACTAGATGTGGCCAGAATCGACGAGACTGTCACATCTTCAGTCAGTACCCCGGGACCTGTGTCCTGGCCTCCACCTGACTCGGCTGCCACTGGGTCAGAAGGGGAAGAGCTATCGGACCTCTGGGAGGCCCCTTGGCTTCCAGCACTCCCACTGCGGGTGACAGCGGCCACAGCCGCTGCGACCGTGGGTCGTGCCTGCTCCTCCTCCGTTCCTGACCAAGTCGCCGGTTCAGGCAGACCTACCTGGCTTCCTGACACCCCGGTTGTGGGGGAACCATGCACCGAGATCTTACCTGGGAGCACTTCCGCTCCTGGACCGGCCCCAATCTCACCTGCCTGTTCCCCTCCTGCAGCAACAGAACCCCGCTGTGAAATCTCTGGGGACCCCACATTTGCTGTGGTAGCCCCCACCCCACACACTGGTCCTCCCCCTGCAGCACCCTGCTCTCTGCTTATCCCTGCAGAGGGCAGCAGATCCCAGCTCACAGGCTGGTTACTTGTAGAGGCATTGTCACACCTTTCTCTGACCCCCTCCCCTGTCACAGCTGCAGCTCTGTGTGTGTCTATGGTGTCTGTGCAAGCAGAAATATCAGAGTTCACTCCCCCCTCTCTCACATCATTCATAGATAACACATTAACATTGTCAGGAGTCATGTCCGTACTGGCTGAAGGTTCAGCCCTTGGTGGGGGCCCAAACTGGGAGGTTATCTGCCCCAAATCTGTCCCAAGTAGCACGTTTGCGGGGATCCGATCAGTTACCCCCACCTCCCTCACCCCTCGCCCTGCGCCCCAGTCCACATAAATGTCAGCAACAGGCAGCGCCGGGTCAATGCCTCCAATCCCGGAGACAGCGAGGGTTTTTCCAGGGATCAAGTCTTGGGGGGACACCATCTCAGGCCGCACCAGAGTCACCTCCGAGGCGCTGTCTCGCAGTCCCATGGTCACAGACCGGCCGACGGTGACAGGTTGGAAGCTGTCCAGGGACCTACCACCACCCCCACCCACACAATACACCTTGGGCGGCCCTTGGGACGGGGACGGAGCCGGGGCCTTGGGACGCTGAGGGCACATGGCCTTGAAGTGTCCAGGTAGGTTGCACTGGTGGCACCGTCTTGGTTCTGCCACGGGCCTGGAGAGGGGAGTTGAGGGGGACACCCCCTGCAGTCTAGGGGCAGGTGGGGCAGTCGCAGAGTTCATCTTACCCCCTCTCCAGGTGCTGCTGGTGGCTGCTCTCCTGGCCTCAGGAGCCCGATTGTTGGTGTAGTCATCGGCCAGGGCAGCTGTAGCCGTGGACCCCTTTGGCTTCTGGTCTCGGATGAACTGGCGGAGATCCTCAGGGCAGTTCCACAAGAGTTGCTCCGTGATGAACAAGTCCAGGATCTCCGGTCCGGTGGAAAGCTGCAGGCCTTGGGTCCAGTGGTCGGCAGCTCGGGCAAGTGCCCGCCGGTGGTCAGCCCAGGAGTCCTTTGGTCCCTTCTGTAGGCTCCGGAACTTCTTGCGGTAGGACTCTGGAGTGAGGTTGTACTGTTGGATCAGGGCCCGCTTGATGGTGTCGTAGCCCTGATCTGCCTCAGCAGGCAAGTCCCCAAGGATATCCAGGGCCTTACCCCTTAGACGGGGGGTCAGGTATTTGGCCCACTGATCCTTGTCCAGATGGTGCTGCAAGCAAGTCCGTTCAAAAGCAGTCAAGAAAGAGTCCAAGTCTCCGTCCTTCTCCAGCACTGGGAAGTCCTCAACACGGACCTTTGGAAGTTTGGTGTCTTGAAGGTCACGTGTGGCTGATGAGGGCCGGAGCTGAGCTAGCTGCAGCTGGTAGTCACGCTCTGCCTGGCGCTCTTCACGTGCTGCTTGCCGCTCCGCAGCCTCACGCACTGCTTGCCGCTCCGCAGCCTCAGCGTCACGCGCTGCCTGTCGCTCACGCTCGGCCATGAGTATCTCGTAGGTATCCCGGTCTCCAGCCTGGAGAAGGGCCATAGCCATTTGAAGAAGGCTATCCGAGCCTCCCAGGCTCGGTGGAATGGCACGTGGTGATCTGCGGCCCGCTGCGGAGCCTGGTGCTTCACTGTCCATTGCAGAGCGGAGGGCTGGCATCTGGCTCGTTGAGGACCCTTGGGTGAGCTGCTCCTCATCTTGTCCATAATTGCCAGGTTGTGCGCTGTCCTCTGCAGAATGGTTTTCTGGCGTCGAGCTCCTGGAGGGCTCGTGGACAACCTCCTCATCGTCTCTGGCCTGAGCATCGGCCATTCCTTTGGCTTTGCTCCTGGTGCTCTCAGCCATTGTTGCAGACTTTGGTCACTGACACAGAACTGACACCTGATGCCTCCACACACCTTACAGTATCTGCACTCTGACACTCTAGTGTTGGTCTGGTCTGAAGACCCCAGCAGCCACAGCTGCTGCAGGCAGTCTTTAGTGTCTGGGAGTATGGGTCTCACACTCACACACACTATTATCTCGATCCCACCGCTTTGCCACCAATATGTCACGAACCACCGGGGGGGTCACTCAGAAATCCCCCGCGCTGGCTACCAGTACGTCACAATCGGGGGGTAACAAGTGGGGGTCACCCCTCCTTTATACCTCCCGACCGACAGACAGAGCACGTGACGCGCTCTCTAGCGCCCCTCTTATAGTCAGGCCAATTATGGAATTGCCCGACAATAAGCAAGGAGGCCGCTATACTACTTATGCCGATTATTGAAGGGTCCCCGGTGAGAGTAGGGTATATATTCCCCCCGACCTCCGCGGGCGGAACATATAAAACCTCCCCGAATCTCACTGGCCTCCCCACAATAATCCTTGGCACAAACTCGCTGCCACCAACCGATTTACGGTAACTATTAGCCGAACACACAGACGTGGGATTCAAGATCGAGATAACAGAGCAGCCCAAGATTAATTATATAATTTAATCAGCCTAAAGCACACTAGAACTACAATATATACAATAGGGAATCTACAGAATATACAGTTATGTCAGAGTACAGTTACAGATAAAGCATGGGTTACAAACAGGCATACACAGTTCCAGCAGTTACCTTGTGCGTCTGGCCACAGGGGGGCGCTGTAGGCCAGGTTTCTAGGATCCTTCCCACAGATGTTTCCTACACGTGACCCCCAGCGAAAGAACCCTGGAAAATGGCCGAAGTAGGGTTATCAACCTGGGCAAATCCAGGTCCCCTCCTACCTTAGTGACCTCAGAGGGAGCACTGCTCCACCCCTGGCTGGAGTTATGGACAATCCACAACATGGAATATGGGCCATAACTTTGCCTGGGAGCGTCGTAGGCGGACGCCAACGCTCTCATTGTGACAGCTATGAATTTAGCTACAGAACGAGAGGACTCGTGACTTGTCTACTAGTTCCACATTGGCGGATATCACGCCTGGGGTATTTCCCCAGGTCCTGCTCCCATAAAAAGGGTGTGCCAGCATCGTCCGCATGCGGAGACACCATTTTTATGGTTGCCATATTTATCGGAAATAGGGCTTGCGAGATATGAACCATTTTTTACTGGAGTCGTTCTGTCTGGATACTTCCATAGCCTTGCTAATTAGATAGCAGCCCCTACTACAGGGTCACGGCAGGGAGTCATCCTGTGTCCATTGTTCCCACATCACCTAATCTCCATATCACAGGAGATGGCTGGGATGTGACACCTTCACAGATGCTGGACATCTGAGAACAAGAAGGGAGGGGGCACGGCCATGGAGTGATGAGAGCGATTATGACTTCCAGTCATAATTCCTCTTCATATCCCAGGATTTGCCTCACAACTACAATAAATTTTTCACTTAAATATAAGCATTATACTAAATATTATTTAGTAAAATATTCAGCACATTCTGCATTGCACTCCTGTCCCCAATTTATTATATATTTTAGGAGTCGGAGTCGGTGCATTTTATACCGACTCCAACTCCGACTCCGACTCCACCAAAATGAGCTCCGACTCCGACTCCGACTCCACGACTCCGACTCCGACTCCACAGCCCTGGTATACGCTGTATGGCACTGTATGGTGGCTCAGTAGTTACCACTGTACGGTGGCGCTGTATGGTGGCTCAGTAGTTAGCACTGTACGGTGGCTCTGTATGGTGGCTCAGTAGTTGGCACTGTAACACACACACACACACACACACACACGAACGTGGACGGGGATAGCGGAGGGAGGGGCTTTCATTACAGACGGTAACGGCAGGGGGCTGGTGAGAGCAGAGGAAGGACACACACACCGGCGACCGTCAGAACGGGGCTGGGGACAGCGGAGGGAGGGGCTTTCATTACAGACTGTAACGGCAGGGGGCGGGGGCTGGTGAGAACAGAGGGAGGGAGGGGGTGTCATCTGTAACGGGGGAGGGGAGGCGGCCAGGACTCACATCCCGGCGGTTGACAGGTGTAAAGTGGAGAAAAAAGCATGGCTTGAATCTCCACAAAAATGGCGCTTGCTTTCCTCCGTCTGCTGTGATCTGGACAGCCCAGGGGGCGCGTCCAGGTCACAGCATACGCCCACTGTAACGTTACACATAGGGTCGGCTAGCGACCACTATTCTCTATGCACAGGGGCTGCCATAAAAAGGAGTGTGTAACTGTCGTTACACACACAGCAAATCCAACATGGCCCCCAGTGCATACAGTAACATTAGAATAACAGAAAAAGTAAATAAGCTACGATTTTTATTTTGTATTAAAAATACTTGATTTCAGAATCACTATTTTTAATACAAAAATAAAAAAACATGATACAGTCCCTTTAATATAATTATAGCGGTTATATACTATTTCTGGCTAAAATAACAATAAATTAATTTTTTATTAATTTAATTGTCGGACTATGTGTGTGTGTGTAAAGGGACATATCATTCCATTATTCTGAGGTCATAAACGCATGATTTCTGCAGCTAAAAAGCAGGTAAAACGCTGGAATTTTGATGTTTGTTGCTTTTAAACAACTTCTCATTGACTTCAATGTTATCAAAACGCAGCCCAAATGGCAAAAACAGTTGACATGTTGCTTCTTTGAACGCGGAGTTTTTGCCCAAAATGATGCAAATTAAACGCAGCGTTTTGAACTGCAAAGTGCGGACTAGAAATCCCCATTTCCCATAGACTTTGATGGAAAATCAAAAACACGTGCCTTTTGGCATGAAAACGCTGCAGTTCAAAACGCAGCAGAAACGCAGGTGAAAACGCAAAGTGCGGACACAGCCTTAGAGCAGTCAGACTGTGGAATGCCGACCACAAGAGGTAGTAATAGCAGATACTATAACAGCTTTATATCAGGGCTGGATGATTTCCTCAGTACACACAATATTATTGGTTATAAAAGATTTAGTGACAAAATGCATAATTGGTGGAGGAAGGTAAAATAGATGGACCGGGGGATTTATTCAACCTATGTAACATGTAAGGTCTCCTTCACACGTCTGTGCAAAACACAAACATTTTGCACGGTCCATGGTGAAGGTGCATATGTATGTGTTCTACGTATGCTATCCTTGTGACATCCGGATAGCACATGGATAGCATGAGCTTGTATACTTAACTGTCTCCGCTGCTGCTGTTACTTCTGGGTCCGCGGTGAGCGCAGTGAAAATGCAATTAACATAATGAACAGGCCCAGAAGCAACAGCAGAGGCAGAGACAGCAGCGCCGAAGACAGGTAAGTATAAGAATACTTTATTTTTATGTGACCTCTGTTTACTCTCGTAAATGTCACACGGATCACATCAGTGTGTGGTCCGTGTAACACCAGTGCTGCCAGCAGAAATGGACATTTCGCCTGTGCGCCACACGGTCCATGTCAAAACATGGACAAGTGCACAAACCCAGTGATTTTAATGTGTCTCCAGTACATGTGAAAACTGACGTCTCACGTACCGGAAACGCGTTGTGTTAAGAGGCTTATGGGCCGTTTCACACATCCGGCATTTCGCTGGATTACCGGATCCGGCACACGCCAGTACAGTGTTAATACTGTACAATGGCATCGCGGCAAGCTCCGGTCATATGCTCCGGTCACATGACAGCATGTACCGGAGCTTGCCGCGATGCCATTGTACAGTATTAACACTGTACTGGCGTGTGCCGGATCCGGTAATCCAGCGACATGCCGGATGTGTGAAACGGCCCTAAGCCATTACTGTGACAATTTTTGTAAGTGTCTTTTATTATTCCTTTTATATTTTATGTAATTGTCTATATTGTATTGTTTTGTGCCCCTTTGTAAAATCTTTTGTATATTTTTAACACTGCCTATTTTTTCGGATTATATCTATAAAAAATGTAAAAGCTTCATTCTTCTTGCTTTATAAACAGCAAACCCAAAGAAGCCACCCGCTGTCTGTAATGGGTGTCCAATCGGCGTATAAACGTTTGGTGGTGGCAGCAATTCATCTTTTTTGTGTTATTGTGGAGCTTCGTAGTGACCGTACTGGGGTATATATACAGTGCCTACAAGTAGTATTCAACCCCCTGCAGATTTAGCAGGTTTGATAAGATGCAAATAAGTTAGAGCCTGCAAACTTCAAACAAGAGCAGGATTTATTAAAGTGAACCTGTCATCAGAAATTTAGCTATAAACCTAAAAGTTTGCCCCTCTGCAGCTCCTGGGCTGCATTCTAGGAAACTTCCTACAGTTTTTGTGGCCCCTTTTATTCAAAAATAAAATACTTTATAAACTTGTACCTTTTCGTATGCAAATTTCTTAAATCTTCCATGGGGGCGGGCTGCCTGATGTACGTTGCTGTCCTCCTGCCGATTTACACCGCCCCCGAACGCTGAATTTCAAACCTCAGGACGCCGCCCCTGGGCGCCCGTGGTCCCACGCATGCGCTGTGCTACTGTAGCAGTGCCGTGTGCACTGCGTGCACGTGTGACCGCTAGTGACGCTTTGCGCGGGCACAAGGTTATGGGCGGCGCTGTGAGTGTCATCAGCAAGTGCCGCCCATAACCTCGTGACCGCACTTTCGCCTATTCCTCCAGCGTTCTGCGCAAACGCTCGCTGGCCAGATGACCGGACGTCACCTCCTTCCCATCCTGCTCAGCAGCAGGAAATAGATGGGAGGAGCGGACGGAGCAGTCGGTGCCCGCGCAAAGTGCCCGCGATAATAGCTGACAATATGATGATAATGCAATCTTAATAAAATTATAGGGGTAACAGTGTACCCATAGATATGGATCAATACAACATCAAACATATGATAGCTGAAAAGATTAACAAGTAAGGCAAGTATGATCCAAACATTGTCAGCTATACCAGACCTGAAACAGTATATAGAAGGGGGACCACCCAAGGGTCGGGGGCCAAAAGGAGCACCAAAGTTTATATTAAAAGGCAGAAAGGCAACATTAAGGCCCTGTGTGCACTTACGGGATTTTGCAGCAGATTTTCTGCGGATTTGCTGCATGTTGCGCTGCAGAAAATGTTCATAACATCTCTACAGTGAATCACCAGCAAAACCTATGAGAAAAAAAAATCCTGTGTGTGGGATTCCCGCAGCAAAAACAATTGCATGTCAATTCTTTTCCGCACGTCGCTGCGGGATTTCACTCCATTGACTGCAATGTAATCGTGAAATCCCGCAGGGAATAACGCAGGCAGCAAATTCTGTGCGGTTCACTGCGTTTTCCTGCGTTATTCCCTGCGGTATTTCGTGGTTTACCTGCGGTAATGTACATCGCTTGCCTGCAGTTTTGCAGGGAAGTGATGTCATTATGACAGGAAGAGGAAGCGGAGCAGAAAGTAAACACACACAGATAACAGACACAGACAGACATCACAGACATAGAACAAAGACACAGACACATAGAACACACATAGAAATCATAACGGACATATAGAAAAAAAAAAACCACGCGGGCTCCGCTGTATATTTACCTTCCAGCCGAGGTAAGCACACAGCGGCGGCCCGGTATTCTCAGGCTGGGGAGAGCGAGGGGCAGGGTTAATGTGTTCCCCCCCTCCCGCAGCCGAGAATATCAGCCGCAGCTGTCCCGGGACTGTCGCATCCAATATGCGGCAGTACCGGAGTGTCCCCGGCTCTTCCTGCCGCCGTGATGCAATGGCAATCAAGGTAATGTAAGGAGTTAATGGCGGCGGATCACCGCCATTAACTCCAGGCTTGATCATGGCAGCGTCTATGTGACAGCTGACATGATCAACCCGTAAGTAAAGTGAAAAAACACACACCGAAAAATCCTTTATTTTAAATAAAACACAAAAAAATCCTCGTTCACCCTTTTATTAACCCCTCCCGAAACAAAGCTCCGGCGTAATCCACAGCTCCAGCGTCCTGCGATGCTTGTATCCAGCCGCGACTGACACATAGTGCTGAATGCAGCCTCGCAGCGAGACAGCAGAGAGGTAACTCCAGGGCATTTCCCACGGCCGGTTATGTGAACTCACTACCGACCGTGAGAAATGCAGTGTGCTCACAGGGAATCTATGTCTGTCTGTCTATGAAATGACTTTTTTTTTTTTCAATGTGCTTTATTGCATTGAATGCAATAAAGCACATACCAACCCGCACGCGGCAAAACCGCGGTAATACCACGAACAATACCGCGGTAAAACCGCAGCAAACCGTTGCAAACCGCATGCGGTTTTCGAGTGCGGTTTGCCGCGGTTTTTTACCGCGGGTGCGGTAATCTTTGAAGTCCCTTCAGGTCTGGTATAGCTGACAATGTTTGGATCATACGTACCTTACTTGTTAATCTTTTCAGCTATCATATGTTTGATATTGTATTGATCCATATCTATGGGTACACTGTTACCCCTATAATTTTATTAAGATTGCATTATCATCATATTGTCAGCTATTATCTGATATACCTATTTTCTGACCTCTGGGGGATTCCCTCTCTGCACGTAGCTGATAAATACTTCTGTAACCTTAATAGGATTGTTTCATTATCCTCTCAGCTACTGTTTTGAGGTACATAATTATATTTGGGCCATGACCATGCACAAAGTCACTTTATCAATTTTATAGCAGATTTGCACTTTATTACAATTGTCCAGCCTTTCAGCCTCCTTTTCTCTTTGTCCTGTCATACATTTCATGTACTGTATTTTTATTAAATTTTCACTGTGCACTTTGACTATATAAAATAAAATGTATTATCAGCATTTATGCTCATTTGTTCTTTGCTGCATTCTAATTGCTATCATGGGCTCCTCCCATCCCGGTCTATTATGTATTTTGTCCTTATGGAAATTAAGTTGTTTATTAAAAAAAAAAAACAGGCATAACTCGGTGATTTTTTGCAATCACACCACAGACATGTGAACGGCCCCATATTTCATTCCATGACAAACCGCTAGAAAATGTACATGACACAGACATGCAAGAGGGGCCTTAAGCTGCATGTCCACATTGGCTACGTGACACGAAGATAGTTCAGAAACGCAGGTCACGGAGGACTCGGACAGCATCAGACGCCATGCTAGTGTTCTGCATTATTCACCGTTTACATACCGTAGTTACACAAGTTGAAAAACGCCCCCAGTCCTTCTAGTTCACCCTTCCTCCACCAATTACACATTATGTCACAATCATTTATAACCGCTTACTCGGAGCAGTTTACAGCGGTTGTTCCTCATTAAGTATAAGTACTTACCTTCCCTGGGTCCACCATTGAGCCTCGAGCAATGCTCCCAGTATGTTGCATTGGCTGTGGTGGTGACGTCATCATACAGCGTTGCAGCCAATCAGTGAGCTCAGAAGCTCTGTGGAATTATTCCAGTGTAGGCGGAGCACCCAACTCCGAGCCCCTGATCTAAGCACGTGACGTCAGTCTTAGGCGGGTTTTGCACGTTGAGACATCCCAAGCCGATGCTGCGATGTCGAGTGCAATAGTCCCCGCCCCAGGTATGATATCTTGTGATAGCTGGCGTAGCAAAAATTATCGCTACACCAGCTTCACATGCACTCACCTGCCCTGCGACCGCCGCTCTGGCCGGCGACCTGCCTCCTTCCTAAGGGGGCGGGTCGTGCGGCGTGATAGCGACGTCACACGGCAGTTGGCCAATAGCGGCGGAGGGGCGGAGATGAGCAGGATGTAAACATCCCGCCCACCTCCTTCCTTCCGTGTAGCTGCCGGCGGCAGGTAGGAGATGTTCCTCGCTCCTGCGGCTTCATACACAGCGATGTGTGCTGCCGCAGGAACAAGGAACTACATCGTACCTGTCGCTGCAGCGACATTATGGAAATGTCGGAGAATACACCGATGATACGATAACGACGCTTTTGCGCTCGTTCATCGTATCATCTAGGATTTACACACTACGATGTCAAAAGTGACGCCGGATGTGCCTCACTTTCGATTTGACCCCACCGACATCGCACGTGCGATGTTGCAACGTGCAAAGCCGCCCTTAGGCCGGTTTCAGACATCCGCGTTTCAAGTATGTGTGACATCCGTTTTTACCAACCCCTTTAAGAAACCTTTATCAGTTTGGGTTTTTTTTTTTTACAAATAAAAAAAAAAAAGTAACAGATGAAACTATTGTAAAAACTGACACATTATGATTCAAAACAAGATCAGAAATTGGTCCATCTTTTCACATTTAAAGGGGTGTTACACGAGGTGATATCGCTAGCGATATCGCTGATGTAAGCACCCGCTCCAATCGTTTGTGCGTCACGGGCAAATTGCTGCCCGTGGCGCACAATATCGTTAAGTCCGTGTGACGACTCCTACCTGCCTAGCAACGTCGCTGTTGCCGGTGAACTGCCTCCTTTCTAAGAGGGCGGCTTATGCGGCGTCACAACGGCGACACTAAGCAGCCGCCCAATAGAAGCGGAGGGGCAGAGATTAGCGGGACGTAACAGCCCACCCACCTCCTTCCTTCCGCATTGCCGGCGGCCGCAGGTAAGCTGCAGTTCGTCGTTCCAGCGGTGTCACACGTAGCGATGTTTGCTGCCTCGGGAACGACGACAACCTGCAATCTCAACAATCACTGATTTTTTAAAAAGGAACGACATGTCAACGATGGACGATAAGGTGACTATTTTCCATCGTTAATGCTCGTTCGTTGCTGTCACACGCAACGGCGACGCTAACAATGCCGGATGTGCGTCACGGAATCCGTGACCCCGGCGATCTATCGTTAGATACATCGCTGCGTGTAACGGGGTTAGGAGGACTCTATAGCTCTGGTACACACATGGGGCAGGCACAATAGGCCCATGAACAGTTGAAACCAGAAGTTTCCCTCCACTCTCTATAGAGACACATCTGCAGGTTTTCCCCTCCGCTCTCTATAGAGACACATCTGCAGGTTGTTCCCTCCGCTCTCTATACAGACACATCTGCAGGTTTTCCCCTCCGCTCTCTATACAGACACATCTGCAGGTTTTCCCCTCCGCTCTCTATACAGACACATCTGCAGGTTTTCCCCTCCGCTCTCTATACAGACACATCTGCAGGTTTTCCCTCCACTCTCTATAGAGACACATCTGCAGGTTTTCCCCTCCGCTCTCTATAGAGACACATCTGCAGGTTGTTCCCTCCGCTCTCTATACAGACACATCTGCAGGTTTTCCCCTCCGCTCTCTATACAGACACATCTGCAGGTTTTCCCCTCCGCTCTCTATAGAGACACATCTGCAGGTTTTTCCCTCAGCTCTATACAGACATCTGCAGGTTTTTCCCTCTGCTCTCTATACAGACACATCTGCAGGTTTTTCCCTCAGCTCTATACAGACACATCTGCAGGTTTTTCCCTCAGCTCTATACAGACACATCTGCAGGTTTTTCTCACTATCTGACATGAAATCAGAACAAAATTTCCAGTTTTAGGTCAATTAGGAACCAAAATTATTTTTATAATCTATAAATTCAATGCATTACTGCGCTAAACATTCAAACATATGTAGACCATATTTTCCAGTCATTTTGTGATCAGGAAAAATTGAGAAGCATAAAAAAATGTGTTGTTTAGCCCCTGATGCTTTAAGGTGCATTATCGTCCTAGTGAGTGAAAAATAATGATCAATTAGGGTAATAATAATATAGAGTACAATCAATGGCAATCGATGTTTGTGAGGTAAATCCTGGGATATGAAGAGGAATTATGACTAGAAGTCATAATTGCTCTCATCACTCCCTGGCAGTGCCCCCCCTCCCTTCTTGTTCTCAAATGTCCAGCATCTGTGGAGGTGTCACATCCCACTTACACCTCCAACAGCCATCTCCTCTGATATGGAGATGAGATGATGTGAGGACAATGGACCCAGGATGACTCCCTGCCGTCACCCTGTAACAAGAGTTGTATCTCATTAGCAAGGCTTGGAAGTAGCCAGACAGAACGACTCCAGTAAAAAATGGTTCATATCTCGCAAGCCATATCTCCGATAAATATGGCAACCATAAAAATGGTGTTTGCGCAGGCGGACGATGCTGGCACACCTTTTTTATGGAAGGGGGAGCTTGGGAAATACCCCAGGCGTGATATCAGCCATATGGGAACTCGTAGACAGGTCATGAGTCCCCTCGTTCTGTAGCTAAATTCATAACTGTCACAATGAGAGCATTGGCGTCCGCCTACGACGCTCCCAGGCAAAGTTATGGCCAATATCCCCTTTGCTGGATAATTCTGATCCATGCAGGGGGAGTGGCAGTGCTTCCCTGTGAGGTCACTAAGGTAGGAGGGGACCTGGATCTGCCCAGGTTGATAACCCTACTTCGGCCATTTTCCAGGGTTCTTCTCGCTGGGGGCACGTGCAGGAAACATCTGTGGGAGTTCCTGGAAACCTGGTCTACAGCGCCCCCCTGTGGCCAGACGCAACAAGGTAACTGCTGGAACTGTGTATGCCTGTTTGTAACCCATGCTTTGACTGTAACTGTACTCTGACATAACTGTATATTCTGTAGATTCCCTATTGTATATATTGTAGTTTCTAGTGTGCTTTAGGCGATTAAATTATATAATTAATCCTGGGCTGTTCTGTTATCTCGATCTTGAATCCCACGTCTGTGTGTTCGGCTAATAGTTACCGTGAAGCGGTTGGTGGCAGCGAGTTGTGCCAAGGATTATTGTGGGGAGGCCAGTGAGATTCGGGAAGATATTATATATTCCGCCCGCGGAGGTCGGGGGAATATATACCCTACTCTCACCGGGGACCCTTCAATAATCGGCATAAGTAGTATAGCGGCCTCCTTGCTTATTGTCGGGCAATTCCATAATTGGCCTGACTATAAGAGGGGCGCTAGAGAGCGCATCACGTGCTCTGTCGGTCGGGAGGTATAAAGGAGGGGTGACCCCCCACTTGTTACCCCCCGATTGTGACGTACTGGTAGCCAGCGCGGGGGATTTCTGAGTGACCCCCCCCGGTGGTTGTGACATATTGGTGGCATAGCGGTGGGATCGAGATAATAGTGTGTGTGAGTGTGAGACCCATACTCCCAGACACTAAAGACTGCCTGCAGCAGCTGTGGCTGCTGGGGTCTTCAGACCAGCTCAACACTAGAGTGTCAGAGTGCAGATACTGTAAGGTGTGTGGAGGCATCAGGTGTCAGTTCTGTGTCAGTGACCAAAAGTCTGCAAGAATGGCTGAGAGCACCAGGAGCAAAGCCAAAGGAATGGCCGATGCTCAGGCCAGAGACGATGAGGAGGTTGTCCACGAGCCCTCCAGGAGCTCGACGCCAGAAAGCCGTTCTGCCGAGGACATTGCACAACCTGGCACTGCTGGACAAGATGAGGAGGAGCTCGCCCAAGGTTCCTCAACGAGCCAGATGCCAGCCCTCCGCTCTGCAATGGACAGTGAAGCACCAGGCTCCGCAGCGGGCCGCAGATCACCACGTGCCATTCCACCGAGCCTGGGAGGCTCGGATAGCCTTCTTCAAATGGCTATGGCCCTTCTCCAGGCTGGAGACCGGGATACCTACGAGATACTCATGGCAGAGCGCAGGGCAGAGCGGCAGGCAGCGCGTGAAGAGCGCCAGGCAGAGCGTGAGGCTGCGGAGCGACGGCAACAGGCAGACCGTGACCACCAGCTGCAGCTAGCTCAGCTCCGGCCCTCATCAGCCACACGTGACCTTCAAGACACCAAACTTCCAAAGGTCCGTGTTGAGGACTTCCCAGTGCTGGAGAAGGATGGAGACTTGGACTCTTTCTTGACTGCTTTTGAGCGGACTTGCTTGCAGCACCATCTGAACAAGGACCAGTGGGCCAAATACCTGACCCCCCGTTTAAGGGGTAAGGCCCTGGATATCCTTGGGGACTTGCCTGCTGAGGCAGATCAGGGCTACGACACCATCAAGCGGGCCCTGATCCAACAGTACAACCTCACTCCAGAGTCCTACCGCAAGAAGTTCCGGAGCCTACAGAAGGGACCAAAGGACTCCTGGGCTGACCACCGGCGGGCACTTGCCCGAGCTGCCGACCACTGGACCCAAGGCCTGCAGCTTTCCACCGGACCGGAGATCCTGGACTTGTTCATCACGGAGCAACTCCTGTGGAACTGCCCTGAGGATCTCCGCCAGTTCATCCGAGACCAGAAGCCAAAGGGGTCCACGGCTACAGCTGCCCTTGCCGATGACTACACCAACAACCGGGCCCCTGAGGCCAGGAGAGCGACCACCAGCAGCACCTGGAGAGGGGGTAAGATGAATTCTGCGACTGCCCCACCTGCCCCTAGACTGCAGGGGGTGTCCCCCTCAACTCCCCTCTCCAGGCCCGTGGCAGAGCCAAGACGGTGCCACCAGTGCAACCTACCTGGACACTTCAAGGCCATGTGCCCTCAGCGTCCCAAGGCCCCGGCTCCGTCCCCGTCCCAAGGGCCGCCCAAGGTGTATTGTGTGGGTGGGGGTGGTGGTAGGTCCCTGGACAGCTTCCAACCTGTCACCGTCGGCCAGTCTGTGACCATAGGACTGCGAGACAGCGCCTCGGAGGTGACTCTGGTGCGGCCTGAGATGGTGTCCCCCCAAGACTTGATCCCTGGAAAAACCCTCGCTGTCTCCGGGATTGGAGGCATTGACCCGGCGCTGCCTGTTGCTGACATTTATGTGGACTGGGGCGCAGGGCGAGGGGTGAGGGAGGTGGGGGTAACTGATCGGATCCCTGCAAACGTGCTACTTGGGACAGATTTGGGGCAAATAACCTCCCAGTTTGGGCCCCAACCAAGGGCTGAACCTTCAGCCCGTACTGACATGACTCCTAACAATGTTAATGTGTTATCTATGAATGATGTAAGGGAGGAGGGAGTGAACTCTGATATTTCTGCTTGCATAGACACCATAGACACACACTCAGCTGCAGCTGTGACAGGGGAGGGGGTCAGAGAAAGGTGTGACAATGCCTCTACAAGTAACCAGCCTGTGAGCTGGGATCTGTTGCCCTCTGCAGGGATAAGCAGAGAGCAGGGTGCTGCAGGGGGAGGACCAGTGTGTGGGGTGGGGGCTACCACAGCAAATGTGGGGTCCCCAGAGATTTCACAGCGGGGTTCTGTTGCTGCAGAGGGGGAACAGGCAGGTGAGATTGGGGCCGGTCCAGGAGCGGAAGTGCTCCCAGGTAAGATCTCGGTGCAGGGTTCCCCCACAACCGGGGTGTCAGGAAGCCAGGTAGGTCTGCCTGAACCGGCGACTTGGTCAGGAACGGAGGAGGAGCAGGCACGACCCACGGTCGCAGCGGCTGTGGCCGCTGTCACCCGCAGTGGGAGTGCTGGAAGCCAAGGGGCCTCCCGGAGGTCCGATAGCTCTTCCCCTTCTGACCGAGTGGCAGCCGAGTCAGGTGGAGGCCAGGACACCGGTCCCGGGGTACTGACTGAAGATGTGACAGTCTCGTCGATTCTGGCCACATCTAGTCAGGGGTTTCAGGCAGCGTTAGAAGCTGACGACAGCCTGAAAGCTCTTAAGGAGCAGGCGGCACAGCCTCCCTCGGACTCGGACCCGGAGCGAGTGGTCTGGGACCAAGGACGGCTGTACCGGGCCACGGTCCAGCAGGGTTCACCGGAGGCGTGGCCCAGGGACCGACAGTTGGTGGTACCCTATCCGTTCCGGACGGAGTTGTTGCGGATCGCACATGAGATTCCGATGGCCGGACACCTAGGGATCGCTAAGACCAAGGCCAGGTTAAACCAGCATTTCTACTGGCCAAAAATGGGGGCCGATGTGGCTGCCTACTGCCGTTCGTGTGAAACCTGTCAGAGAGTGGGGAAGGCGGGGCCACACCCCAAAGCCCCACTAGTATCTCTGCCAATCATCGATGAGCCTTTCAGGAGGGTGGCTGTGGATCTGGTCGGCCCGCTGGCCATCCCCAGCAGCTCCGGGAAACGCTTCATACTGACGGTAGTGGACTATGCCACCCGGTACCCAGAAGCAGTGGCCTTGTCGTCCATTCGGGCTGACAAGGTGGCCACCGCATTGCTGGAGATTTTCTCCCGAGTGGGTTTTCCCCAGGAAATGCTCACTGACCGGGGGACCCAATTCATGTCCCAGCTGATGGAGACCCTCTGTAAGCAAGTCCAGGTGCGACATCTGGTGGCCAGCCCGTACCATCCACAGACTAATGGCCTGTGCGAGCGGTTCAATGGCACCTTAAAGCAGATGCTTAAGATGTTGGTCGACTCCCATGGGCGTGACTGGGAGCGGTATCTCCCACACCTGTTATTTGCTTACCGGGAGGTTCCACAGGCCTCAACAGGATTCTCACCGTTTGAGCTCCTGTACGGGCGACGTGTGCGGGGCCCCCTGGCTCTGGTGAAAGAGGCTTGGGAAGGGGATTTGGCCACCCCTGGAGTGTCGGTTATCGAGTATGTCATGCGCTTCCGGGACAAAATGCAGGCCTTGACGCAACTGGTACACGACAATATGGCTCAAGCCCAGGCCGATCAGAAGCGTTGGTACGACCAGAACGCTTGTGAGAGGACTTACCAAGTGGGTCAAAAGGTGTGGGTACTGGTCCCCGTACCACAGGACAAGCTTCAGGCAGCCTGGGAAGGCCCATACCTCGTGTACCAGCAGCTCAACCCTGTAACGTACCTGGTCACCCTGGACCCTGCCCGTGGAAGGCGGAAGCCCTTCCATGTGAACATGATGAAGGCACATCATGAGCGGGAGGCATGTGCGCTCCCCGTGTGCAACCTGCCCGAGGAGGGAGAAGCGGAAACCCTCTTGGATATGCTAGCCCAGGTTAGGGCAGGCGGATCCATTGAGGATGTGGAGGTTGGCCACCAGCTCTTGGAGGACCAACGGTCCCAGCTGTGGGCCACCCTACACCCCTTCCGGGGGTTGTTTACCAACCAGCCCGGAAGGACTGACTTGGCTGTCCATCACGTGGACACTGGGGATCATCCCCCGATCCGGCGTTCAGCATATCGGGTCTCCCTGGAGGTGCAGCAACACATGCGCCAGGAGATTGACGAGATGCTGAAGCTGGGGGTGATCCAGGCATCCAACAGCGCTTGGGCCTCGCCTGTAGTCCTCGTCCCTAAGAAGGACCGAACCACTCGGTTCTGCGTGGACTACAGGGGGCTCAATGCGGTCACGGTCGCCGATGCGTACCCAATGCCACGCATCGATGACCTGCTCGATCAGTTGGCCGGGGCTCAGTACCTGACCATCATGGATCTGAGCCGGGGATATTGGCAGATCCCCCTGACTCGCAAGGCCAGGGAACGCTCAGCCTTTATTACCCCATTTGGACTGTACGAGTCCACGGTGATGCCATTCGGGATGAGGAATGCCCCTGCCACTTTCCAGCGGATGGTCAACACCCTGCTCAAGGGACTTGAAGGGTACGCGGCCGCGTACCTGGATGACATTGCCGTCTTCAGTCCCACCTGGGAGGACCACCTAGAGCATCTAGCACAGGTGCTCAGGCGGATCCACCGGGCAGGTTTGACCATCAAGCCGGGAAAGTGTCAGCTGGCCATGAGCGAGGTCCAGTACCTCGGTCACCGGGTAGGTGGGGGAACGCTGAAGCCCGAGCCTGAGAAAGTGGAGGCCATCGCATCCTGGCCCACCCCCAGGACCAAGAAGCAGGTGATGTCCTTCTTGGGGACCGCTGGGTACTATAGGAGGTTTGTTCCATGCTATAGTAGCCTGGCAAAGCCCTTGACGGACCTCACCAAGAAGAAGCTGCCCTCTGCAGTCGATTAGACAATGGACTGCGAGACAGCCTTCCGGGCCCTAAAGGACGCCCTGTCCAGCCCGCCCGTGCTACAGGCAGCCGACTTCACGCGGCCGTTTGTAGTACAGACCGACGCCAGTGACTTCGGCCTCGGTGCGGTGCTCAGCCAGGTGGACTCTGCGAGCCAAGAGCACCCAGTCTTGTACCTGAGCAGGAAGCTGTTACCAAGGGAAGTGGCCTATTCTACAATGGAGAAGGAGTGCCTGGCCATAGTGTGGGCCCTGCAGCGTCTGCAACCCTATCTATACGGGCGCCACTTCATCGTGGAGACGGACCACAATCCCCTCAGCTGGTTGCACACCGTCTCTGGGACGAATGGGCGATTGTTGCGATGGAGCCTTGCGCTCCAGCAATACGACTTCACCATTCGCCACAAAAGGGGCCGTGACCACGGTAACGCAGACGGGCTGTCCCGACAAGGAGAGGTCGCGGACGGGCGCACGGGGGAACACCGGAGTGTGCTGCCCCCTAGCGCCCTCAAAAGGGGGGAGGTGTGAGGTAAATCCTGGGATATGAAGAGGAATTATGACTAGAAGTCATAATTGCTCTCATCACTCCCTGGCAGTGCCCCCCCTCCCTTCTTGTTCTCAAATGTCCAGCATCTGTGGAGGTGTCACATCCCACTTACACCTCCAACAGCCATCTCCTCTGATATGGAGATGAGATGATGTGAGGACAATGGACCCAGGATGACTCCCTGCCGTCACCCTGTAACAAGAGTTGTATCTCATTAGCAAGGCTTGGAAGTAGCCAGACAGAACGACTCCAGTAAAAAATGGTTCATATCTCGCAAGCCATATCTCCGATAAATATGGCAACCATAAAAATGGTGTTTGCGCAGGCGGACGATGCTGGCACACCTTTTTTATGGAAGGGGGAGCTTGGGAAATACCCCAGGCGTGATATCAGCCATATGGGAACTCGTAGACAGGTCATGAGTCCCCTCGTTCTGTAGCTAAATTCATAACTGTCACAATGAGAGCATTGGCGTCCGCCTACGACGCTCCCAGGCAAAGTTATGGCCAATATCCCCTTTGCTGGATAATTCTGATCCATGCAGGGGGAGTGGCAGTGCTTCCCTGTGAGGTCACTAAGGTAGGAGGGGACCTGGATCTGCCCAGGTTGATAACCCTACTTCGGCCATTTTCCAGGGTTCTTCTCGCTGGGGGCACGTGCAGGAAACATCTGTGGGAGTTCCTGGAAACCTGGTCTACAGCGCCCCCCTGTGGCCAGACGCAACAAGGTAACTGCTGGAACTGTGTATGCCTGTTTGTAACCCATGCTTTGACTGTAACTGTACTCTGACATATGTATATTCTGTAGATTCCCTATTGTATATATTGTAGTTTCTAGTGTGCTTTAGGCGATTAAATTATATAATTAATCCTGGGCTGTTCTGTTATCTCGATCTTGAATCCCACGTCTGTGTGTTCGGCTAATAGTTACCGTGAAGCGGTTGGTGGCAGCGAGTTGTGCCAAGGATTATTGTGGGGAGGCCAGTGAGATTCGGGAAGATATTATATATTCCGCCCGCGGAGGTCGGGGGAATATATACCCTACTCTCACCGGGGACCCTTCAATAATCGGCATAAGTAGTATAGCGGCCTCCTTGCTTATTGTCGGGCAATTCCATAATTGGCCTGACTATAAGAGGGGCGCTAGAGAGCGCATCACGTGCTCTGTCGGTCGGGAGGTATAAAGGAGGGGTGACCCCCCCCACTTGTTACCCCCCGATTGTGACGTACTGGTAGCCAGCGCGGGGGATTTCTGAGTGACCCCCCCCGGTGGTTGTGACAATGTTTACCTGTCACAGGTGTCACACTGCCTATATATTTTAATCAAGGAACGAAAGAGAGCGCGAAAATGTTTTCAGACATTTTTCTTCCTTTCTGCAGTGACGTTCCCTCCATGTCATTAGTATTTGGTGGCATTGCCCTTACACTGTGTGACTTGGGGGGGAAACGTTTTGGAACCTTCCAGAAGCTTCTCACAATAGTTGGTGGAATTTGGGCCGATTCCTCCTGACAGATCTGGTGTAGCTGAGCCGTGTTTGGAGGTCGCCGCTCGCTCCGGCCTTTTCAGCTTTGTCCATACATTTTCAATAGGACTGAGATCAGGGCTTTGTGATGGCCACTCCAAAACATTGACTTTGTTATGCTTAAGCCACTTTGTGGCCAGTTTTGGCAGTAGCTTCAGGTCATTGTCCATTAGGAAGACCCATTTCCGCCCAAGCTGTAAGTTCCTGGCTGATGTCTTGAGATGTTGCTTCAGTATTGCCACATAATCTTCTCTCCTCATAATGCCATCTATTTTGTGACTACCAGTCCCTCCTGCAACAAAACAACCCCACACCATGATGCTGCCCCCCCGTGTGTCACAGTTGGGATGGTGTTCTTAGCCTTCAAAGCTTCTCCCTTTCTCCTGCAAACGTAACGATGGTCATTATGGCCAAACAGTTAAATTTTAGTTTCGTCAGACCACAGGACATGACTCCAGAAATTAAGCTTTTTGCTCCTGTTGCATGTGCAAACATTAATGATTTTTTTTTTCTGTTTCTTTTGGAGTAATGGCTTCTTCCTGGCAGAGTGTCTTTTCAGTCCATGTGGATACAGTAGTCGTTTCACTGTGGATAGTGCCACAATATTACCAGCTTCCGCCAGCATCTGCACAAGGTCTTTTGCTTTTGTTCTTGGGTTGATAGGCACATGTCTGACCAAAGCATGTTCATCTCTGGTGCACAGAACCCGTCTCCTTCCTGAGCGGTATGATGGCTGCACATTCCCATCTTGTTTGTACTTGCGTACAATTATTTGTACAGATGAATGAGGCACCTTCCGGTATCTGGAAATTGCACACAAGGAGGAACCAGACTTGTGCAAGTCCACAATTCTCCTCCTGATTTCTTGGCTGATTTCTTCCAACTTTCCCCATGATGCTACACAAAGAAGCCGTGTGTTTCAGGTGTGCATTACAATACATCCACAGGTGTGTCTCTAATTAACTCAGATGTTGCCAATAAACCTATCAGAAGCTTCCAAAGACATGACATCATCATATGGGCTGTCCTATATTGTGTAAAGGCATAGTACTCTCAGTGTATGGAAACATCTGACTTTGCAGAAAGTAATAAAAAGCCTGAAATCATTCTCTCTCTCAATATTGTGGCATTTTGCAAAAAGATCAATTAGGAACCAAAATTATTTCTAAAATGGGAAAGGTTTATTCTGAGTTCATGTTCAGGCCAGGCACCGTGGCTCCACGGATACGCACGGGCCAGGCACCGTGGCTCCACGGATACGCACGGGCCAGGCACCGTGGCTCCACGGATACGCACGGGCCAGGCACCGTGGCTCCACGGATACGCACGGGCCAGGCACCGTGGCTCCACGGATACGCACGGGCCAGGCACCGTGGCTCTAATATATATATATATATATATATATATATATATATATATATATATATATATATATATATATATATATATATATATATATATATATATATATATACACACACACACACACACACACACAGGACCGGCACTCACCATTTGTAGCAGCCCTCTGTGACCTCCAAGGTGAAGTTTATCCTGGTCCCACGGGTGAAGGGCAGGAGGACTTTGGGGATATTCAGTTTGGACGATGAAGAAATCTGCAGAAGTGTGAGGAAAACAACTCCAAGCGCCCAACAATGCCTGTGCCCCATGCCGGAGGGTGTGCGCCCCATGCCGGAGAGTCTGCGCCCCATGCCGGAGGGTGTCTGCCCCGGGCCGGAGGGTGTCTGCCCCGGGCCGGAGGGTGTCTGCCCCGGGCCGGAGGGTGTCTGCCCCGGGCCGGAGGGTGTCTGCCCCGGGCCGGAGGGTGTCTGCCCCGGGCCGGAGGGTGTCTGCCCCGGGCCGGAGGGTGTGTGCCCCATGCCGGAGGGTGTCTGCCCCGGGCCGGAGGGTGTGCGCCCCATGCCGGAGGGTGTCTGCCCCGGGCCGGAGGGTGTGCGTCCCATGCCGGAGGGTGTCTGCCCCGGGCCGGAGGGTGTGCGTCCCATGCCGGAGGGTGTCTGCCCCGGGCCGGAGGGTGTCTGCCCCGGGCCGGAGGGTGTGTGCCGGCTTCTCTGCCCCGTTCTCAGAACTCTGCAAAAACGAAAGTACAAGACAGCGCCGCCTTCAGGGCTACAGTGTCCGGGGGCTTCTTCTCCAGCTTCTTGGGTCTACAGCTTGCAGTGTGTACGGGAGGACGGCTGGTTATCGGCTCCCGCCATGTGTTTCATCACCTCCTCCTGCCCGCACCGCTATCTGGGAGAAAGAGCCGTAAAGAGAGAGGGAGGGCCGTGTGCAGTACATACACCACACAGCGCTGTCACCTCCACACTGCCATATACTGTACATACACCACACAGCGCTGTCTCCTCCACACTGCCATATACTGTACATACACCACACAGCGCTGTCACCTCCACACTGCCATATACTGTACATACACCACACAGCGCTGTTACCTCCACACTGCCATATACTGTACATACACCACACAGCGCTGTCACCTCCACACTGCCATATACTGTACATACACCACACAGCGCTGTCACCTCCACACTGCCATATACTGTACATACACCACACAGCGCTGTCACCTCCACACTGCCATATACTGTACATACACCACACAGCGCTGTCACCTCCACACTGCCATATACTGTACATACACCACACAGCGCTGTCACCTCCACACTGCCATATACTGTACATACACCACACAGCGCTGTCACCTCCACACTGCCATATACTGTACATACACCACACAGCGCTGTCACCTCCACACTGCCATATACTGTACATACACCACACAGCGCTGTCACCTCCACACTGCCATATACTGTACATACACCACACAGCGCTGTCTCCTCCACACTGCCATATACTGTACATACACCACACAGCGCTGTCACCTCCACACTGCCATATACTGTACATACACCACACAGCGCTGTCACCTCCACACTGCCATATACTATACATACACCACACAGCGCTGTCACCTCCACACTGCCATATACTATACATACACCACACAGCGCTGTCACCTCCACACTGCCATATACTGTACATACACCACACAGCGCTGTCACCTCCACACTGCCATATACTGTACATACACCACACAGCGCTGTCACCTCCACACTGCCATATACTGTACATACACCACACAGCGCTGTCTCCTCCACACTGCCATATACTGTACATACACCACACAGCGCTGTCACCTCCACACTGCCATATACTGTACATACACCGCACAGCGCTGTCACCTCCACACTGCCATATACTGTACATACACCGCACAGCGCTGTCACCTCCACACTGCCATATACTGTACATACACCACACAGCGCTGTCACCTCCACACTGCCATATACTATACATACACCACACAGCGCTGTCACCTCCACACTGCCATATACTGTACATACACCACACAGCGCTGTCTCCTCCACACTGCCATATACTGTACATACACCACACAGCGCTGTCACCTCCACACTGCCATATACTGTACATACACCACACAGCGCTGTCTCCTCCACACTGCCATATACTGTACATACACCACACAGCGCTGTCACCTCCACACTGCCATATACTGTACATACACCACACAGCGCTGTCACCTCCACACTGCCATATACTGTACATACACCGCACAGCGCTGTCACCTCCACACTGCCATATACTGTACATACACCGCACAGCGCTGTCACCTCCACACTGCCATATACTGTACATACACCACACAGCGCTGTCACCTCCACACTGCCATATACTGTACATACACCACACAGCGCTGTCACCTCCACACTGCCATATACTGTACATACACCGCACAGCGCTGTCACCTCCACACTGCCATATACTGTACATACACCACACAGCGCTGTCTCCTCCACACTGCCATATACTGTACATACACCACACAGCGCTGTCTCCTCCACACTGCCATATACTGTACATACACCACACAGCGCTGTCACCTTCACACTGCCATATACTGTACATACACCACACAGCGCTGTCACCTCCACACTGCCATATACTGTACATACACCACACAGCGCTGTCACCTCCACACTGCCATATACTGTACATACACCACACAGCGCTGTCTCCTCCACACTGCCATATACTGTACATACACCACACAGCGCTGTCACCTCCACACTGCCATATACTGTACATACACCGCACAGCGCTGTCACCTCCACACTGCCATATACTATACATACACCGCACAGCGCTGTCACCTCCACACTGCCATATACTATACATACACCACACAGCGCTGTCTCCTCCACACTGCCATATACTGTACATACACCGCACAGCGCTGTCACCTCCACACTGCCATATACTGTACATACACCACACAGCGCTGTCACCTCCACACTGCCATATACTGTACATACACCACACAGCGCTGTCACCTCCACACTGCCATATACTGTACATACACCACACAGCGCTGTCACCTCCACACTGCCATATACTGTACATACACCACACAGCGCTGTCACCTCCACACTGCCATATACTGTACATACACCACACAGCGCTGTCACCTCCACACTGCCATATACTGTACATACACCACACAGCGCTGTCACCTCCACACTGCCATATACTGTACATACACCACACAGCGCTGTCACCTCCACACTGCCATATACTGTACATACACCACACAGCGCTGTCACCTCCACACTGCCATATACTGTACATACACCACACAGCGCTGTCACCTCCACACTGCCATATACTGTACATACACCACACAGCGCTGTCACCTCCACACTGCCATATACTGTACATACACCACACAGCGCTGTCACCTCCACACTGCCATATACTGTACATACACCACACAGCGCTGTCACCTCCACACTGCCATATACTATATATACACCACACAGCGCTGTCACCTCCACACTGCCATATACTGTACATACACCACACAGCGCTGTCACCTCCACACTGCCATATACTGTACATACACCACACAGCGCTGTCACCTCCACACTGCCATATACTGTACATACACCACACAGCACTGTCACCTCCACACTGCCATATACTATATATACACCACACAGCGCTGTCACCTCCACACTGCCATATACTGTACATACACCACACAGCGCTGTCACCTCCACACTGCCATATACTGTACATACACCACACAGCGCTGTCACCTCCACACTGCCATATACTGTACATACACCACACAGCGCTGTCACCTCCACACTGCCATATACTGTACATACACCGCACAGCGCTGTCACCTCCACACTGCCATATACTGTACATACACCACACAGCGCTGTTACCTCCACACTGCCATATACTGTACATACACCACACAGCGCTGTCACCTCCACACTGCCATATACTATACATACACCACACAGCGCTGTCACCTCCACACTGCCATATACTGTACATACACCACACAGCGCTGTCACCTCCACACTGCCATATACTATATATACACCACACAGCGCTGTCACCTCCACACTACCATATACTGTACATACACCACACAGCGCTGTCACCTCCACACTGCCATATACTGTACATACACCACACAGCGCTGTCACCTCCACACTGCCATATACTGTACATACACCACACAGCGCTGTCACCTCCACACTGCCATATACTATATATACACCACACAGCGCTGTCACCTCCACACTGCCATATACTGTACATACACCACACAGCGCTGTCACCTCCACACTGCCATATACTGTACATACACCACACAGCGCTGTCACCTCCACACTGCCATATACTGTACATACACCGCACAGCGCTGTCACCTCCACACTGGCATATACTGTACATACACCACACAGCGCTGTCACCTCCACACTGGCATACACTGTACATACACCACACAGCGCTGTCACCTCCACACTGCCATATACTGTACATACACCACACAGCGCTGTCACCTCCAAACTGCCATATACTGTACATACACCACACAGCGCTGTCACCTCCACACTGCCATATACTATATATACACCACACAGCGCTGTCACCTCCACACTACCATATACTGTACATACACCACACAGCGCTGTCACCTCCACACTGCCATATACTGTACATACACCACACAGCGCTGTCACCTCCACACTGCCATATACTGTACATACACCACACAGCGCTGTCACCTCCACACTGCCATATACTATATATACACCACACAGCGCTGTCACCTCCACACTACCATATACTGTACATACACCACACAGCGCTGTCACCTCCACACTGCCATATACTATACATACACCACACAGCGCTGTCACCTCCACACTGCCATATACTGTACATACACCACACAGCGCTGTCACCTCCACACTGCCATATACTATATATACACCACACAGCGCTGTCACCTCCACACTACCATATACTGTACATACACCACACAGCGCTGTCACCTCCACACTGCCATATACTGTACATACACCACACAGCGCTGTCACCTCCACACTGCCATATACTGTACATACACCACACAGCGCTGTCACCTCCACACTGCCATATACTATATATACACCACACAGCGCTGTCACCTCCACACTGCCATATACTGTACATACACCACACAGCGCTGTCACCTCCACACTGCCATATACTGTACATACACCACACAGCGCTGTCACCTCCACACTGCCATATACTGTACATACACCGCACAGCGCTGTCACCTCCACACTGGCATATACTGTACATACACCACACAGCGCTGTCACCTCCACACTGGCATACACTGTACATACACCACACAGCGCTGTCACCTCCACACTGCCATATACTGTACATACACCACACAGCGCTGTCACCTCCAAACTGCCATATACTGTACATACACCACACAGCGCTGTCACCTCCACACTGCCATATACTATATATACACCACACAGCGCTGTCACCTCCACACTACCATATACTGTACATACACCACACAGCGCTGTCACCTCCACACTGCCATATACTGTACATACACCACACAGCGCTGTCACCTCCACACTGCCATATACTGTACATACACCACACAGCGCTGTCACCTCCACACTGCCATATACTATATATACACCACACAGCGCTGTCACCTCCACACTGCCATATACTGTACATACACCACACAGCGCTGTCACCTCCACACTGCCATATACTGTACATACACCACACAGCGCTGTCACCTCCACACTGCCATATACTGTACATACACCACACAGCACTGTCACCTCCACACTGCCATATACTATATATACACCACACAGCGCTGTCACCTCCACACTGCCATATACTGTACATACACCACACAGCGCTGTCACCTCCACACTGCCATATACTGTACATACACCACACAGCGCTGTCACCTCCACACTGCCATATACTGTACATACACCACACAGCGCTGTCACCTCCACACTGCCATATACTGTACATACACCACACAGCACTGTCACCTCCACACTGCCATATACTGTACATACACCACACAGCGCTGTCACCTCCACACTGCCATATACTGTACATACACCGCACAGCGCTGTCACCTCCACACTGGCATATACTGTACATACACCACACAGCGCTGTCACCTCCACACTGGCATACACTGTACATACACCACACAGCGCTGTCACCTCCACACTGCCATATACTGTACATACACCACACAGCGCTGTCACCTCCAAACTGCCATATACTGTACATACACCACACAGCGCTGTCACCTCCACACTGCCATATACTATATATACACCACACAGCGCTGTCACCTCCACACTACCATATACTGTACATACACCACACAGCGCTGTCACCTCCACACTGCCATATACTGTACATACACCACACAGCGCTGTCACCTCCACACTGCCATATACTGTACATACACCACACAGCGCTGTCACCTCCACACTGCCATATACTATATATACACCACACAGCGCTGTCACCTCCACACTACCATATACTGTACATACACCACACAGCGCTGTCACCTCCACACTGCCATATACTATACATACACCACACAGCGCTGTCACCTCCACACTGCCATATACTGTACATACACCACACAGCGCTGTCACCTCCACACTGCCATATACTATATATACACCACACAGCGCTGTCACCTCCACACTACCATATACTGTACATACACCACACAGCGCTGTCACCTCCACACTGCCATATACTGTACATACACCACACAGCGCTGTCACCTCCACACTGCCATATACTGTACATACACCACACAGCGCTGTCACCTCCACACTGCCATATACTATATATACACCACACAGCGCTGTCACCTCCACACTGCCATATACTGTACATACACCACACAGCGCTGTCACCTCCACACTGCCATATACTGTACATACACCACACAGCGCTGTCACCTCCACACTGCCATATACTGTACATACACCGCACAGCGCTGTCACCTCCACACTGGCATATACTGTACATACACCACACAGCGCTGTCACCTCCACACTGGCATACACTGTACATACACCACACAGCGCTGTCACCTCCACACTGCCATATACTGTACATACACCACACAGCGCTGTCACCTCCAAACTGCCATATACTGTACATACACCACACAGCGCTGTCACCTCCACACTGCCATATACTATATATACACCACACAGCGCTGTCACCTCCACACTACCATATACTGTACATACACCACACAGCGCTGTCACCTCCACACTGCCATATACTGTACATACACCACACAGCGCTGTCACCTCCACACTGCCATATACTGTACATACACCACACAGCGCTGTCACCTCCACACTGCCATATACTGTACATACACCACACAGCGCTGTCACCTCCACACTGCCATATACTATACATACACCACACAGCGCTGTCACCTCCACACTGGCATACACTGTACATACACCACACAGGGCTGTCACCTCCACACTGCCATATACTGTACATACACCACACAGCGCTGTCACCTCCACACTGCCATATACTATACATACACCACACAGCGCTGTCACCTCCACACTGCCATATACTGTACATACACCGCACAGCGCTGTCACCTCCACACTGCCATATACTGTACATACACCACACAGCGCTGTCACCTCCACACTGCCATATACTGTACATACACCACACAGCGCTGTCACCTCCACACTGCCATATACTGTACATACACCACACAGCGCTGTCACCTCCACACTGCCATATACTATACATACACCACACAGCGCTGTCACCTCCACACTGGCATACACTGTACATACACCACACAGCGCTGTCTCCTCCACACTGCCATATACTGTACATACACCGCACAGCGCTGTCACCTCCACACTGCCATATCCTGTACATACACCGCACAGCGCTGTCACCTCCACACTGGCATATACTGTACATACACCCCACAGCGCTGTCACCTCCACACTGCCATATACTGTACATACACCACACAGCGCTGTCACCTCCACACTGCCATATACTGTAGATACACCGCACAGCGCTGTCACCTCCACACTGGCATATACTGTACATACACCGCACAGCGCTTTCACCTCCACACTGCCATATACTGTACATACACCGCACAGCGCTGTCACCTCCACACTGCCATATACTGTACATTCACCACACAGCGCTGTCATCTCCACACTGCCATATACTGTACATACACCGCACAGCGCTGTCACCTCCACACTGCCATATACTGTACATACACCGCACAGCGCTGTCACCTCCACACTGCCATATACTGTACATACACCACACAGCGCTGTCACCTCCACACTGCCATATACTGTACATACACCGCACAGCGCTGTCACCTCCACACTGCCATATACTGTACATACACCACACAGCGCTGTCACCTCCACACTGGCATACACTGTACATACACCACACAGCGCTGTCACCTCCACACTGCCATATACTGTACATACACCACACAGTGCTGTCACCTCCACACTGCCATATACTGTAGATACACCACACAGCGCTGTCACCTCCACACTGGCATATACTGTACATACACCACACAGCGCTGTCACCTCCACACTGCCATATACTGTACATACACCCCACAGCGCTGTTACCTCCACACTGCCATATACTGTACATACACCACACAGCGCTGTCACCTCCACACTGGCATACACTGTACATACACCACACAGCGCTGTCACCTCCACACTGGCATATACTGTACATACACCACACAGCGCTGTCACCTCCACACTGCCATATACTGTAGATACACCACACAGCGCTGTCACCTCCACACTGCCATATACTGTACATACACCGCACAGCGCTGTCACCTCCACACTGCCATATACTGTACATACACCACACAGCGCTGTCACCTCCACACTGCCATATACTGTAGATACACCACACAGCGCTGTCACCTCCACACTGCCATATACTGTACATACACCGCACAGCGCTGTCACCTCCACACTGCCATATACTGTACATACACCGCACAGCGCTGTCACCTCCACACTGCCATATACTGTACATACACCACACAGCGCTGTCGCCTCCACACTGCCATACACTGTACATACACCACACAGCGCTGTCGCCTCCACACTGCCATATACTGTACATACACCACACAGCGCTGTCACCTCCACACTGCCATATACTGTACATACACCACACAGCGCTGTCACCTCCACACTGCCATATAGTGTACATACACCACACAGCGCTGTCACCGCCACACTGCTATATACTGTACATACACCACACAGCGCTGTCACCTCCACACTGCCATATACTGTACATACACCATACAGCGCTGTCACCTCCACACTGCCAAATACTGTACATACACCACACAGCGCTGTCACCTCCACACTGCCATATACTGTACATACACCGCACAGCGCTGTCACCTCCAGACTGCCATATACTGTACATACACCACACAGCCCTGTCACCTCCACACTGCCATATACTGTACATACACCACACAGCGCTGTCACCTCCACACTGCCATATACTGTACATACACCACACAGCGCTGTCACCTCCACACTGCCATATATGTGCTATGTGCTGCCTGTATGTGTTATGTGCTGCCTGTATGTGTTATGTGTTGTCTGATGTGTTATGTGCTGCCTGTATGTGTTATGTGCTGCCTGTATGTGTTATGTGCTGCATGTACTGTATGTGTTATGTGCTGCATGATGTGTTATGTGCTGTCTGATGTGTTATGTGCTGTCTGTATGTGTTATGTGCTGCCTGTATGTGTTATGTGCTGCCTGTATGTGTTATGTGCTGCCTGTATGTGTTATGTGCTGCCTGTATGTGTTATGTGCTGTCTGATGTGTTATGTGCTGTCTGATGTGTTATGTTCTGTCTGATGTGTTCTGTTCTGCCTGATGTGTTATGTGCTGCCTGTATGTGTTATGTCCTGCCTGTATGTGTTATGTGCTGTCTGATGTGTTATGTGCTGTCTGATGTGTTATGTGTTGTCTGATGTGTTATGTGCTGCCTGTATGTGTTATGTGCTGCATGTACTATATGTGTTATGTGCTGCCTGATGTGTTATGTGCTGCATGTACTGTATGTGTTATGTGCTGTCTGTATGTGTTATGTGCTGCCTGATGTGTTTATGTGCTGTCTGTATGTGTTATATGCTGCCTGTATGTGTTATATGCTGCCTGTATGTGTTATGTGCTGTCTGATGTGTTATGTGCTGCCTGATGTGTTCTGTGCTGTCTGTATGTGTTATGTGCTGCCTGTATGTGTTATGTGCTGCCTGATGTGTTCTGTGCTGCCTGTATGTGTTATGTGCTGCCTGTATGTGTTATGTGCTGCCTGATGTGTTCTGTGCTGCCTGTATGTGTTATGTGCGGCCTGTATGTGTTTTGTGCTGTCTGATGTGTTATGTGCTGTCTGATGTGTTATGTGCTGTCTGATGTGTTATGTGCTGTCTGTATGTGGTATGTGCTGCCTAATGTGTTATGTGCTGTCTGATGTGTTATGTGCTGTCTGTATGTGTTATATGCTGCCTGATGTGTTATGTGCTGTCTGTACGTGTTATGTGCTGTCTGATGTGTTATGTGCTGTCTGATGTGTTATGTGCTGTCTGTATGTGTTATGTGCTGTCTGTACGTGTTATGTGCTGTCTGATGTGTTATGTGCTGTCTGATGTGTTATGTGCTGCCTGTATGTGTTATGTGCTGCCTGTATGTGTTATGTGCTGCCTGATGTGTTATGTGCTGTCTGTATGTGTTATGTGCTGTCTGATGTGTGATGTGTTGTCTGATGTGTTATGTGCTGTCTGTATGTGTTATGTGCTGTCTGATGTGTTATGTGCTGTCTGTATGTGTTATGTGCTGTCTGTACGTGTTATGTGTTGTCTGATGTGTTATGTGCTGTCTGTATGTGTTATGTGTTGTCTGATGTGTTATGTGCTGTCTGTATGAGTTATGTGCTGTCTGATGTGTTATGTGCTGTCTGATGTGTTATGTGCTGTCTGTATGTGTTATGTGCTGTCTGTACGTGTTATGTGCTGTCTGATGTGTTATGTGCTGTCTGTATGTGTTATGTGCTGTCTGTATGTTTTATGTGCTGTCTGATGTGTTATGTGCTGTCTGATGTGTTATGTGCTGTCTGTATGTGTTATGTACTGCCTGTATGTGTTATGTGCTGTCTGATGTGTTATATGCTGCCTGTATGTGTTTTTGTGCTGCCTGTATGTGTTATGTGCTGCCTGTATGTGTTTATGTGCTGCCTGTATGTGTTATGTGCTGTCTGATGTGTTATGTGCTGTCTGTATGTGTTATGTACTGCCTGTATGTGTTATGTGCTGCGTGATGTGTTATATGCTGCCTGTATGTGTTATGTGCTGCCTGTATGTGTTTATGTGCTGCCTGTATGTGTTATGTGCTGTCTGTATGTGTTATGTGCTGTCTGATGTGTTATGTGCTGCCTGATGTGTTATGTGCTGTCTGATGTGTTATGTGCTGTCTGATGTGTTATGTGCTGCCTGATGTGTTATGTGCTGCCTGTATGTGTTATGTGCTGCCTGTATGTGTTATGTGCTGTCTGATGTGTTATGTGCTGTCTGTATGTGTTATATGCTGTCTGATGTGTTACAGTCAGGGCCAGAAATATTTGGACAGTGACACAAGTTTTGTTATTTTAGCTGTTTTCAAAAACATGTTCAGAAATACAATTCTATATATAATATGGGCTGAAAGTGCACACTCCCAGCTGCAATATGAGAGTTTTCACATCCAAATCGGAGAAAGGGTTTAGGAATCATAGCTCTGTAATGCATAGCCTCCTCTTTTTCAAGGGACCAAAAGTAATTGGACAAGGGACTCTAAGGGCTGCAATTAACTCTGAAGGCGTCACCCTCGTTAACCTGTAATCAATGAAGTAGTTAAAAGGTCTGGGGTTGATTACAGGTGTGTGGTTTTGCATTTGGAAGCTGTTGCTGTGACCAGACAACATGCGGTCTAAGGAACTCTCAATTGAGGTGAAGCAGAACATCCTGAGGCTGAAAAAAAAGAAAAAATCCATCAGAGAGATAGCAGACATGCTTGGAGTAGCAAAATCAACAGTCGGGTACATTCTGAGAAAAAAGGAATTGACTGGTGAGCTTGGGAACTCAAAAAGGCCTGGGCGTCCACGGATGACAACAGTGGTGGATGATCGCCGCATACTTTCTTTGGTGAAGAAGAACCCGTTCACAACATCAACTGAAGTCCAGAACACTCTCAGTGAAGTAGGTGTATCTGTCTCTAAGTCAACAGTAAAGAGAAGACTCCATGAAAGTAAATACAAAGGGTTCACATCTAGATGCAAACCATTCATCAATTCCAAAAATAGACAGGCCAGAGTTACATTTGCTGAAAAACACCTCATGAAGCCAGCTCAGTTCTGGAAAAGTATTCTATGGACAGATGAGACAAAGATCAACCTGTACCAGAATGATGGGAAGAAAAAAGTTTGGAGAAGAAAGGGAACAGCACATGATCCAAGGCACACCACATTCTCTGTAAAACATGGTGGAGGCAACGTGATGGCATGGGCATGCATGGCTTTCAATGGCACTGGGTCACTTGTGTTTATTGATGACATAACAGCAGACAAGAGTAGCCGGATGAATTCTGAAGTGTACCGGGATATACTTTCAGCCCAGATTCAGCCAAATGCCGCAAAGTTGATCGGACGGCGCTTCATAGTACAGATGGACAATGACCCCAAGAATACAGCCAATGCAACCCAGGAGTTCATGAGTGCAAATAAGTGGAACATTCTGCAATGGCCAAGTCAATTACCAGATCTTAACCCAATTGAGCATGCATTTCACTTGCTCAAATCCAGACTTAAGACGGAAAGACCCACAAACAAGCAAGACCTGAAGGCTGCGGCTGTAAAGGCCTGGCAAAGCATTAAGAAGGAGGAAACCCAGCGTTTGGTGATGTCCATGGGTTCCAGACTTAAGGCAGTGATTGCCTCCAAAGGATTCGCAACAAAATATTGAAAATAAAAATATTTTGTTTGGGTTTGGTTTATTTGTCCAATTACTTTTGACCTCCTAAAATGTGGAGTGTTTGTAAAGAAATGTGACAATTCCTACAATTTCTATCAGATATTTTTGTTCAAACCTTCAAATTAAACGTTACAATCTGCACTTGAATTCTGTTGTAGAGGTTTCATTTCAAATCCAATGTGGTGGCATGCAGAGCCCAACTCGCCAAAATTGTGTCACTGGCCAAAGATTTCTGGACCTAACTGTATGTGTTATGTGCTGTCTGATGTGTTATGTGCTGCCTGATGTGTTATGTGCTGTCTGTATGTGTTATGTGCTGTCTGATGTGTTATGTGCTGCCTGTATGTGTTATGTGCTGTCTGGTGTGTTATGTGCTGTCTGTATGTGTTATGTGCTGTCTGTATGTGTTATGTGCTGTCTGTATGTGTTATGTGCTCCCTGATGTGTTATATGCTGCCTGTATGTGTTATGTGCTGCCTGTATGTGTTATGTGCTGTCTGTATGTGTTATGTGCTGCCTGTATGTGTTATGTGCTGTCTGATGTGTTATGTGCTGTCTGATGTGTTATGTGCTGCCTGTATGTGTTATGTGCTGTCTGATGTGTTATGTGCTGCCTGATGTGTTATGTGCTGTCTGATGTGTTATGTGATGTCTGTATGTGTTATGTGCTGCCTGTATGTGTTATGAGCTGTCTGATGTGTTATGTGCTGTCTGATGTGTTTATGTGCTGTCTGTATGTGTTATGTGCTGCCTGTATGTGTTATGTGTTATGTATGTGTTATGTGCTGTCAGATGTGTTATGTGCTGTCTGTACGTGTTATGTGCTGCCTGTATGTGTTTATGTGCTGCCTGTATGTAACACATCAGACAGCACATAACACATACAGGCAGCACATAACACGTACAGACAGCACATAACACATCTGACAGCACATAACACATCAGACAGCACATAACACATCAGACAGCACATAACACATCAGACAGCACATAACACATACAGGCAGCACATAACACATACAGACAGCACATAAACACATCAGACAGCACATAACACATCAGACAGCACATAACACATACAGGCAGCACATAACACATACAGGCAGCACATAACACATCAGACAGCACATAACACATACAGACAGCACATAACACATCAGACAGCACATAACACATCAGACAGCACATAACACATACAGACAGCACATAACACATCAGACAGCACATAACACATACAGGCAGCACATAACACATCAGACAGCACATAACACATCAGACAGCACATAACACATACAGACAGCACATAACACATCAGACAGCACATAACACATCAGACAGCACATAACACATCAGACAGCACATAACACATACAGGCAGCACATAACACATACAGACAGCACATAAACACATCAGACAGCACATAACACATCAGACAGCACATAACACATACAGGCAGCACATAACACATCAGACAGCAAATAACACATCTGACAGCACATAACACATCAGACAGCACATAACACATACAGGCAGCACATAACACATACAGGCAGCACATAAACACATCAGACAGCACATAACACATACAGGCAGCACATAAACACATCAGACAGCACATAACACATACAGACAGCACATAAACACATTAGAAAGCACATAACACATCAGACAGCACATAACACATCAGACAGCACATAACACATCAGACAGCACATAACACATACAGACAGCACATAACACGTCAAACAGCACATAACACATCAGACAGCACATAACACATACAGGCAGCACATAACACGTACAGACAGCACATAACACATACAGACAGCACATAACACGTCAAACAGCACATAACACATCAGACAGCACATAACACATCAGACAGCACATAACACATACAGGCAGCACATAACACATACAGGCAGCACATAACACATACAGACAGCACATAAACACATCAGACAGCACATAACACATCAGACAGCACATAACACATACAGGCAGCACATAACACATACAGGCAGCACATAACACATCAGACAGCACATAAACACATACATGCAGCACATAACACATACAGGCAGCATATAACACATCAGACAGCACATAACACATACAGACAGCACATAACACATACAGACAGCACATAACACATCAGACAGCACATAACACATACAGACAGCACATAACACATCAGACAGCACATAACACATACAGACAGCACATAACACATACAGACAGCACATAACACATACAGGCAGCACATAACACATACAGACAGCACATAACACATCAGGCAGCACATAACACATACAGGCAGCACATAACACATACAGGCAGCACATAACACATACAGGCAGCACAGAACACATCAGGCAGCACATAACACATCAGGCAGCACATAACACATACAGGCACCACATAACACATACAGACAGCACATAACACATACAGGCAGCACAGAACACATCAGACAGCACATAACACATCAGGCAGCACATAACACATACAGGCAGCATATAACACATACAGACAGCACATAACACATACAGGCAGCACAGAACACATCAGGCAGCACATAACACATCAGACAGCACATAACACATCAGACAGCACATAACACATACAGACAGCACATAACACATACAGGCAGCACATAACACATCAGACAGCACATAACACATCAGGCAGCACATAACACATACAGGCAGCATATAACACATACAGACAGCACATAACACATACAGGCAGCACAGAACACATCAGGCAGCACATAACACATCAGACAGCACATAACACATCAGACAGCACATAACACATACAGACAGCACATAACACATACAGGCAGCACATAACACATACAGGCAGCACATAACACATACAGGCAGCATATAACACATCAGGTAGCACATAACACATCAGACAGCACATAACACATACAGACAGCACATAACACATACAGACAGCACATAACACATACAGGCAGCAAATAACACATCAGACAGCACATAACACATACAGGCAGCACATAACACATCAGACAGCACATAACACATCAGACAGCACATAACACATACTTGCAGCACATAACACATCAGACAGCACATAACACATCAGACAGCACATAACACATACAGACAGCACATAACACATACAGGCAGCACATAACACATCAGACAGCACATAACACATACAGGCAGCACATAACACATACAGGCAGCACATAACACATCAGACAGCACATAACACATACAGGCAGCACATAACACATACAGGCAGCATATAACACATCAGGTAGCACATAACACATCAGACAGCACATAACACATACAGACAGCACATAACACATACAGACAGCACATAACACATACAGGCAGCAAATAACACATCAGACAGCACATAACACATACAGGCAGCACATAACACATCAGACAGCACATAACACATCAGACAGCACATAACACATACAGGCAGCACATAACACATCAGACAGCACATAACACATACAGACAGCACATAACACATACAGGCAGTACATAACACATACAGGCAGCATATAACACATCAGGCAGCACATAACACATCAGGCAGCACATAACACATCAGGCAGCACATAACACATACAGACAGCACATAACACATCAGACAGCACATAACACATACAGGCAGCACATAACACATACAGGCAGCACATAACACATACAGGCAGCATATAACACATCAGGCAGCACATAACACATCAGGCAGCACATAACACATACAGACAGCACATAACACATCAGACAGCACATAACACACCAGACAGCACATAACACATCAGGCAGCACATAACACATACAGGCAGCACATAACTCATACAGACAGCACATAACACATACAGACAGCACATAACACATCAGACAGCACATACCACATACAGTACATGCAGCACATAACACATCAGACAGCACATACCACATACAGACAGC
Organism: Anomaloglossus baeobatrachus; assembly: GCF_048569485.1. Taxonomy (NCBI): domain Eukaryota; kingdom Metazoa; phylum Chordata; class Amphibia; order Anura; family Aromobatidae; genus Anomaloglossus; species Anomaloglossus baeobatrachus. The sequence goes on along the minus strand of NC_134360.1, from coordinate 395,478 downwards.
ACATAACACATACAGGCAGCACATAACACATACAGACAGCACATAACACATACAGACAGCACATAACACATACAGACAGCACATAACACATACAGACAGCACATAACACATACAGACAGCACATAACACATACAGACAGCACATAACACATCAGACAGCACATAACACATCAGACAGCACATAACACATACAGGCAGCAAATAACACATCAGACAGCACATACCACATACAGACAGCACATAACACATACAGGCAGCACATAACACATACAGACAGCACATAACACATACAGACAGCACATAACACATCAGACAGCACATACCACATACAGAAAGCACATAACACATACAGGCAGCACATAACACATACAGACAGCACATAACACATACAGACAGCACATAACACATACAGACAGCACATAACACATACAGACAGCACATAACACATACAGACAGCACATAACACATACAGACAGCACATAACACATCAGACAGCACATAACACATCAGACAGCACATAACACATACAGGCAGCAAATAACACATACAGGCAGCACATAACACATACAGTACATGCAGCACATAACACATCAGACAGCACATACCACATACAGACAGCACATAACACATACAGGCAGCACATAACACATACAGACAGCACATAACACATACAGACAGCACATAACACATACAGACAGCACATAACACATCAGACAGCACATAACACATCAGACAGCACATAACACATACAGGCAGCAAATAACACATACAGGCAGCACATAACACATCAGACAGCACATAACACATCAGACAGCACATAACACATACAGGCAGCACATAACACATACAGGCAGCACATAAAACATACAGACAGCACATAACACATCAGACAGCACATAACACATATAGACAGCACATAACACATCAGACAGCACATAACACATCAGGCAGCACATAACACATACAGGCAGCACATAACACATACAGACAGCACATAACACATCAGGCAGCACATAACACATACAGACAGCACATAACACATCAGACAGCACATAACACATCAGGCAGCACATAACACATACAGGCAGCACATAACACATACAAGCAGCACATAACACATACAGACAGCACATAACACATCAGACAGCACATAAAACATACAGGCAGCACATAACACATACAGGCAGCACATAACACATACAGACAGCACATAACACATACAGACAGCACATAACACATAAAGGCAGCACATAACACATCAGACAGCACATAACACATACAGGCAGCACATAACACATCAGACAACACATCACACATCAGACAGCACATAACACATACAGGCAGCACATAACACATACAGGCAGCACATAACACATCAGGCAGAACATAACACATCAGACAGCACATAACACATACAGGCAGCACATAACACATCAGACAGCACATAACACATACAGGCAGCACATAACACATCAGACAGCACATAACACATCAGACAGCACATAACACATACAGGCAGCACATAACACATCAGACAGCACATAACACATACAGGCAGCACATAACACGTACAGGCAGCATATAACACATCAGGCAGCACATAACACATACAGACAGCACATAACACATACAGACAGCACATAACACATCAGACAGCACATAACACATACAGACAGCACATAACACATCAGGCAGCACATAACACATCAGACAGCACATAACACATACAGGCAGCACATAACATACAGACAGCACATAAACACATACAGGCAGCACATAAACACATACAGGCAGCACATAAACACATACAGGCAGCACATAACACATACAGGCAGCATATAACACATCAGGCAGCACATAACACATACAGACAGCACATAACACATACAGACAGCACATAACACATCAGACAGCACATAACACATACAGACAGCACATAACACATACAGACAGCACATAACACATAAAGGCAGCACATAACACATCAGACAGCACATAACACATACAGGCAGCACATAACACATCAGACAACACATCACACATCAGACAGCACATAACACATCAGACAGCACATAACACATACAGGCAGCACATAACACATACAGGCAGCACATAACACATCAGGCAGAACATAACACATCAGACAGCACATAACACATCAGACAGCACAAAACACATACAGGCAGCACATAACACATACCGACAGCACATAACACATACAGGCAGCACATAACACATACAGGCAGCACATTACACATCAGGCAGCACATAACACATACAGGCAGCACATAACACATACCGACAGCACATAACACATACAGGCAGCACATAACACATACAGGCAGCACATAACACATACAGGCAGCATATAACACATACAGACAGCACATAAACACATACAGGCAGCACATAAACACATACAGGCAGCACATAACACATACAGGCAGCATATAACACATCAGGCAGCACATAACACATACAGACAGCACATAACACATACAGACAGCACATAACACATCAGACAGCACATAACACATACAGACAGCTGATAACACATCAGGCAGCACATAACACATCAGACAGCACATAACACATACAGGCAGCACATAACATACAGACAGCACATAAACACATACAGGCAGCACATAAACACATACAGGCAGCACATAACACATACAGGCAGCATATAACACATCAGGCAGCACATAACACATACAGACAGCACATAACACATACAGGCAGCACATAACACATCAGGCAGCACATAACACATCAGACAGCACATAACACATACAGACAGCACATAACACATCAGGCAGCACATAACACATCAGACAGCACATAACACATACAGGCAGCACATAACATACAGACAGCACATAAACACATACAGGCAGCACATAACACATACAGGCAGCATATAACACATCAGGCAGCACATAACACATACAGACAGCACATAACACATCAGACAGCACATAACACATACAGACAGCACATAACACATCAGGCAGCACATAACACATCAGACGGCACATAACACATACAGGCAGTACATAACACATACCGACAGCACATAACACATACAGGCAGCACATAACACATACAGGCAGCACATAACACATCAGACCGCACATAACACATCAGACAGCACATAACACATACAGGCAGCACATAACACATACAGGCAGTACATAACACATCAGACAGCACAGAACACATCAGGCAGCACATAACACATACAGGCAGCACATAACTCATACAGACAGCACATAACACATACAGACAGCACATAACACATCAGACAGCACATAACACATCAGACAGCACATAACACATACAGGCAGCACATAACACATACAGACAGCACATAACACATACAGACAGCACATAACACATACAGACAGCACATAACACATACAGACAGCACATAACACATCAGACAGCACATAACACATCAGACAGCACATAACACATACAGGCAGCAAATAACACATACAGACAGCACATAACACATACAGGCAGCACATAACACATCAGACAGCACATAACACATACAGGCAGCACATAACACATACAGGCAGCACATAACACATCAGACAGCACATAACACATCAGGCAGAACAGAACACATCAGACAACACATAACACATCAGACAGCACATAACACATCAGACAGCACATAACACATCAGACAGCACATAACACATCAGACAGCACATAACACATACAGGCAGCACATAACACATACAGGCAGCACATAACACATACAGACAGCACATAACACATACAGGCAGCACATAACACATCAGACAGCACATAAAACATACAGGCAGCACATAACACATACAGGCAGCATATAACACATCAGGCAGCACATAACACATACAGACAGCACATAACACATACAGACAGCACATAACACATCAGGCAGCACATGACACATCAGACAGCACATAACACATACAGACAGCACATAACACATCAGGCAGCACATGACACATCAGAAAGCACATAACACATACAGGCAGTACATAACACATACCGACAGCACATAACACATACAGGCAGCACATAACACATACAGGCAGCACATAACACATCAGACCGCACATAACATATCAGACAGCACATAACACATACAGGCAGCACATAACACATACAGACAGCACATAACACATCAGGCAGCACATAACACATACAGGCAGCACATAACTCATACAGACAGCACATAACACATACAGACAGCACATAACTCATACAGACAGCACATAACACATACAGACAGTACATAACACATCAGACAGCACATAACACATCAGACAGCACATAACACATACAGGCAGCACATAACACATACAGACAGCACATAACACATACAGACAGCACATAACACATACAGACAGCACATAACACATACAGACAGCACATAACACATCAGACAGCACATAACACATCAGACAGCACATAACACATACAGGCAGCAAATAACACATACAGACAGCACATAACACATACAGGCAGCACATAACACATCAGACAGCACATAACACATACAGGCAGCACATAACACATACAGGCAGCACATAACACATCAGACAGCACATAACACATCAGGCAGAACAGAACACATCAGACAACACATAACACATCAGACAGCACATAACACATCAGACAGCACATAACACATCAGACAGCACATAACACATCAGACAGCACATAACACATACAGGCAGCACATAACACATACAGGCAGCACATAACACATACAGACAGCACATAACACATACAGGCAGCACATAACACATCAGACAGCACATAAAACATACAGGCAGCACATAACACATACAGGCAGCATATAACACATCAGGCAGCACATAACACATACAGACAGCACATAACACATACAGACAGCACATAACACATACAGACAGCACATAACACATACAGACAGCACATAACACATCAGGCAGCACATAACACATCAGACAGCACATAACACATACAGGCAGTACATAACACATACCGACAGCACATAACACATACAGGCAGCACATAACACATACAGGCAGCACATAACACATCAGACCGCGCATAACATATCAGACAGCACATAACACATACAGGCAGCACATGACACATACAGACAGCACGTAACACATCAGGCAGCACATAACACATACAGGCAGCACATAACTCATACAGACAGCACATAACACATACAGACAGCACATAACACATCAGACAGCACATAACACATACAGACAGCACATAACACATCAGGCAGAACAGAACACATACTGACAGCACATAACACATCAGACAGCACATAACACATACAGACAGCACATAACACATACAGGCAGCACATAAAACATACAGGCAGCACATAACACATACAGACAGCACATAACACATACAGACAGCACATAACACATACAGACAGCACATAACACATCAGGCAGCACATAACACATCAGACGGCACATAACACATACAGGCAGTACATAACACATACCGACAGCACATAACACATACAGGCAGCACATAACACATACAGGCAGCACATAACACATCAGACCGCACATAACACATCAGACAGCACATAACACATACAGGCAGCACATAACACATACAGGCAGTACATAACACATCAGACAGCACAGAACACATCAGGCAGCACATAACACATACAGGCAGCACATAACTCATACAGACAGCACATAACACATACAGACAGCACATAACACATCAGACAGCACATAACACATCAGACAGCACATAACACATACAGGCAGCACATAACACATACAGACAGCACATAACACATACAGACAGCACATAACACATACAGACAGCACATAACACATACAGACAGCACATAACACATCAGACAGCACATAACACATCAGACAGCACATAACACATACAGGCAGCAAATAACACATACAGACAGCACATAACACATACAGGCAGCACATAACACATCAGACAGCACATAACACATACAGGCAGCACATAACACATACAGGCAGCACATAACACATCAGACAGCACATAACACATCAGGCAGAACAGAACACATCAGACAACACATAACACATCAGACAGCACATAACACATCAGACAGCACATAACACATCAGACAGCACATAACACATCAGACAGCACATAACACATACAGGCAGCACATAACACATACAGGCAGCACATAACACATACAGACAGCACATAACACATACAGGCAGCACATAACACATCAGACAGCACATAAAACATACAGGCAGCACATAACACATACAGGCAGCATATAACACATCAGGCAGCACATAACACATACAGACAGCACATAACACATACAGACAGCACATAACACATCAGACAGCACATAACACATACAGACAGCACATAACACATCAGGCAGCACATGACACATCAGAAAGCACATAACACATACAGGCAGTACATAACACATACCGACAGCACATAACACATACAGGCAGCACATAACACATACAGGCAGCACATAACACATCAGACCGCACATAACATATCAGACAGCACATAACACATACAGGCAGCACATAACACATACAGACAGCACATAACACATCAGGCAGCACATAACACATACAGGCAGCACATAACTCATACAGACAGCACATAACACATACAGACAGCACATAACTCATACAGACAGCACATAACACATACAGACAGTACATAACACATCAGACAGCACATAACACATCAGACAGCACATAACACATACAGGCAGCACATAACACATACAGACAGCACATAACACATACAGACAGCACATAACACATACAGACAGCACATAACACATACAGACAGCACATAACACATCAGACAGCACATAACACATCAGACAGCACATAACACATACAGGCAGCAAATAACACATACAGACAGCACATAACACATACAGGCAGCACATAACACATCAGACAGCACATAACACATACAGGCAGCACATAACACATACAGGCAGCACATAACACATCAGACAGCACATAACACATCAGGCAGAACAGAACACATCAGACAACACATAACACATCAGACAGCACATAACACATCAGACAGCACATAACACATCAGACAGCACATAACACATCAGACAGCACATAACACATACAGGCAGCACATAACACATACAGGCAGCACATAACACATACAGACAGCACATAACACATACAGGCAGCACATAACACATCAGACAGCACATAAAACATACAGGCAGCACATAACACATACAGGCAGCATATAACACATCAGGCAGCACATAACACATACAGACAGCACATAACACATACAGACAGCACATAACACATACAGACAGCACATAACACATCAGGCAGCACATAACACATCAGACAGCACATAACACATACAGGCAGTACATAACACATACCGACAGCACATAACACATACAGGCAGCACATAACACATACAGGCAGCACATAACACATCAGACCGCACATAACATATCAGACAGCACATAACACATACAGGCAGCACATGACACATACAGACAGCACGTAACACATCAGGCAGCACATAACACATACAGGCAGCACATAACTCATACAGACAGCACATAACACATACAGACAGCACATAACACATCAGACAGCACATAACACATACAGACAGCACATAACACATCAGGCAGAACAGAACACATACTGACAGCACATAACACATCAGACAGCACATAACACATACAGACAGCACATAACACATACAGGCAGCACATAAAACATACAGGCAGCACATAACACATACAGACAGCACATAACACATACAGACAGCACATAACACATACAGACAGCACATAACACATCAGACAGCACATAACACATCAGACAGCACATAACACATACAGGCAGCAAATAACACATACAGACAGCACATAACACATCAGGCAGAACAGAACACATCAGACAACACATAACACAATAGACAGCACATAACACATACAGACAGCACATAACACATCAGACAGCACATAACACATACAGACAGCACATAACACATCAGGCAGCACATAACACATCAGACAGCACATAACACATACAGGCAGTACATAACACATACCGACAGCACATAACACATACAGGCAGCACATAACACATACAGGCAGCACATAACACATCGACCGCACATAACACATCAGACAGCACATAACACATACAGACAGCACATAACACATCAGGCAGCACATAACACATCAGACAGCACATAACACATACAGGCAGTACATAACACATACCGACAGCACATAACACATACAGGCAGCACATAACACATACAGGCAGCAAATAACACATACAGACAGCACATAACACATCAGGCAGAACAGAACACATCAGACAACACATAACACATCAGACAGCACATAACACATCAGACAGCACATAACACATCAGGCAGCACATAACACATACAGACAGCACATAACACATACAGGCAGCATATAACACATCAGGCAGCACATAACACATACAGACAGCACATAACACATACAGACAGCACATAACACATCAGGCAGCACATAACACATCAGACAGCACATAACACATACAGACAGCACATAACACATCAGGCAGCACAAAACACATCAGACAGCACATAACACATACAGGCAGTACATAACACATACCGACAGCACATAACACATACAGGCAGCACATAACACATACAGGCAGCACATAACACATCAGACCGCACATAACACATCAGACAGCACATAACACATACAGGCAGCACATAACACATACAGACAGCACATAACACATCAGGCAGCACATAACACATACAGGCAGCACATAACTCATACAGACAGCACATAACACATACAGACAGCACATAACACATCAGACAGCACATAACACATAACACATCAGACGGCACATAACACATACAGACAGCACATAACACATCAGGCAGAAAAGAACACATCAGACAACACATAACACATCAGACAGCACATAACACATCAGACAGCACATAACACATACAGGCAGAACATAAAACATACAGGCAGCACATAACACATACAGACAGAGACAGCACATAACACATACAGACAGCACATAACACATACAGACAGCACATAACACATACAGACAGCACATAACTCATACAGGCAGCAAATAACACATACAGACAGCACATAACACATCAGGCAGAACAGAACACATCAGACAACACATAACACATCAGACAGCACATAACACATCAGACAGCACATAACACATACAGGCAGAACATAAAACATACAGGCAGCACATAACACATACAGACAGAGACAGCACATAACAAATACAGACAGCACATAACACATACAGACAGCACATAACACATACAGGCAGCACATAACTCATACAGACAGCACATAACACATACAGACAGCACATAACACATCAGACAGCACATAACACATCAGACAGCACATAACACATACAGGCAGCAAATAACACATACAGACAGCACATAACACATCAGGCAGAACAGAACACATCAGACAACACATAACACATCAGACAACACATAACACATCAGACAGCACATAACACATCAGACAGCACATAACACATACAGGCAGCACATAAAACATACAGACAGCACATAACACATACAGACAGCACATAACACATACAGACAGCACATAACACATACAGACAGCACATAACACATCAGACAGCACATAACACATCAGACAGCACATAACACATACAGGCAGCAAATAACACATACAGACAGCACATAACACATACAGGCAGCACATAACACATCAGACAGCACATAACACATCAGACAGCACATAACACATACAGGCAGCACATAACACATACAGACAGCACATAACACATACAGACAGCACATAACACATACAGACAGCACATAACACATACAGACAGCACATAACACATCAGACAGCACATAACACATCAGACAGCACATAACACATACAGGCAGCAAATAACACATACAGACAGCACATAACACATACAGGCAGCACATAACACATCAGACAGCACATAACACATACAGGCAGCACATAACACATACAGGCAGCACATAACACATCAGACAGCACATAACACATCAGGCAGAACAGAACACATCAGACAACACATAACACATCAGACAGCACATAACACATCAGACAGCACATAACACATCAGACAGCACATAACACATCAGACAGCACATAACACATCAGACAGCACATAACACATACAGACAGCACATAACACATACAGACAACACATAACACATACAGGCAGCACATAACACATACAGGCAGCACATAACACATACAGGCAGCACATAACACATACAGACAGCACATAACACATACAGGCAGCACATAACACATCAGACAGCACATAACACATACAGACAGCACATAACACATCAGGCAGAACAGAACACATCAGGCAGAACAGAACACATCAGACAACACATAACACATCAGACAGCACATAACACATCAGACAGCACATAACACATACAGGCAGAACATAAAACATACAGGCAGAGACAGCACATAACACATACAGACAGCACATAACACATACAGACAGCACATAACACATACAGACAGCACATAACACATACAGGCAGCAAATAACACATACAGACAGCACATAACACATCAGGCAGAACAGAACACATCAGACAACACATAACACATCAGACAGCACATAACACATCAGACAGCACATAACACATCAGGCAGCACATAACACATACAGACAGCACATAACACATACAGACAGCACATAACACATCAGACAGCACATAACACATACAGGCAGCACATAACACATCAGACAGCACATAACACATACAGACAGCACATAACACATCAGACAGCACATAACACATACAGACAGCACATAACACATCAGACAGCACATAACACATACAGGCAGCACATAACACATCAGACAGCACATAACACATACAGGCAGCACATAACACATCAGACAGCACATAAAACATACAGGCAGCACATAACACATACAGGCAGCACATAACACATACAGACAGCACATAACACATACAGACAGCACATAACACATACAGGCAGCACATAACACATACAGGCAGCACATAACACATACAGACAGCACATAACACATACAGACAGCACATAACACATACAGGCAGCACATAACACATCAGACAGCACATAACACATACAGGCAGCACATAACACATTAGACAGCACTTAACACATACAGGCAGCACATAACACATACAGGCAGCACATAACACATACAGACAGCACATAACACATACAGGCAGCACATAACACATACAGACAGCACATAACACATACAGGCAGCACATAACACATCAGACAGCACATAACACATACAGGCAGCACACAACACATACAGACAGCACATAACACATCAGACAGCACATAACACATACAGACAGCACATAACACATACAGGAAGCACATAACACATACAGACAGCACATAACACATACAGACAGCACATAACACATCAGACAGCACATAACACATACAGGCAGCACATAAACACATACAGGCAGCACATAACACATACAGACAGCACATAACACATACAGGCAGCACATAACACACACAGGCAGCACATAACACATACAGACAGCACATAACACATACAGACAGCACATAACACATACAGACAGCACATAACACATCAGACAGCACATAACACATCAGACAGCACATAACACATCAGACAGCACATAACACATCAGACAGCACATAACACATCAGACAGCACATAACACATACAGGCAGCAAATAACACATACAGACAGCACATAACACATCAGGCAGAACAGAACACATACAGGCAGCATATAACACATACAGGCAGCACATAACCCATACAGACAGCACATAACACATACAGGCAGCACATAACACATACAGGCAGCACATAACACATCAGACAGCACATAAAACATACAGGCAGCACATAACACATACAGGCAGCATATAACACATACAGACAGCACATAACACATCAGACAGCACATAACACATACAGGCAGCATATAACACATACAGGCAGCACATAACCCATACAGACAGCACATAACACATACAGGCAGCACATAACACATACAGGCAGCACATAACACATCAGACAGCACATAACACATACAGGCAGCACATAACACATACAGGCAGCATATAACACATACAGACAGCACATAACACATACAGGCAGCACATAACACATCAGACAGCACATAACACATCAGACAGCACATAACACATACAGGCAGAACATAAAACATCAGGCAGCACATAAACACATACAGTACATGCAGCACATAACACATCAGACAACACATAACACATCAGACAGCACATAACACATCAGACAGCACTTAACACATCAGACAGCACATAACACATACAGGCAGCACATAACACATCAGACAGCACATAGCACATACAGGCAGCACATAACACATACAGGCAGCACATAACACATACAGGCAGCACATAAACACATACAGGCAGCACATAACACATACAGGCAGCACATAACACATCAGACAGCACATAACACATACAGGCAGCACATAACACATACAGGCAGCACATAACACATACAGGCAGCACATAACACATACAGACAGCACATAACACATACAGGCAGCACATAACACATACAGGCAGCACATAACACATCAGACAGCACATAAAACATACAGGCAGCACATAACACATACAGGCAGCATATAACACATACAGACAGCACATAACACATACAGGCAGCACATAACACATACAGGCAGCACATAACACATCAGACAGCACATAACACATCAGACAGCACATAACACATACAGGCAGCACATAACACATACAGACAGCACAGAACACATCAGGCAGCACAAAACACATACAGGCAGCACATAACTCATACAGACAGCACATAACACATACAGACAGCACATAACACATACAGGCAGCACATAAACACATACAGGCAGCACATAACACGTACAGGCAGCACATAACACATCAGACAGCACATAACACATCAGACAGCACATAACACATCAGACAGCACATAACACATCAGACAGCACATAACACATACAGACAGCACATAACACATCAGGCAGCACATAAACACATACAGTACATGCAGCACATAACACATCAGACAACACATAACACATCAGACAGCACATAACACATCAGACAGCACATAACACATCAGACAGCACATAACACATCAGACAGCACTTAACACATACAGGCAGCACATAACACATACAGGCAGCACATAACACATCAGACAGCACATAACACATCAGACAGCACATAACACATCAGACAGCACATAAACACATACAGTACAAGCAGCACATAACACATCAGACAACACATAACACATCAGACAGCACATAACACATCAGACAGCACTTAACACATACAGGCAGCACATAACACATACAGGCAGCACATAACACATCAGACAGCACATAACACATCAGACAGCACATAACACATCAGACAGCACATAAACACATACAGTACATGCAGCACATAACACATCAGACAACACATAACACATCAGACAGCACATAACACATCAGACAGCACTTAACACATACAGGCAGCACATAACACATACAGGCAGCACATAACACATCAGACAGCACATAACACATCAGACAGCACATAACACATCAGACAGCACATAACACATCAGACAGCACATAACACATACAGGCAGCACATAACACATCAGACAACACATCACACATCAGACAGCACATAACACATCAGACAGCACATAACACATACAGGCAGCACATAACACATACAGGCAGCACATAACACATACAAGCAGCACATAACACATCAGACAGCACATAACACATCAGACAACACATAACACATCAGACAACACATAACACATCAGACAGCACATAACACATCAGACAGCACATAACACATCAGACAACACATAACACATCAGACAGCACATAACACATCAGACAGCACATAACACATACAGGCAGCACATAACACATCAGACAGCACATAACACATACAGGCAGCACATAACACATCAGACAACACATCACACATCAGACAGCACATAACACATCAGACAGCACATAACACATACAGGCAGCACATAACACATACAGGCAGCACATAACACATCAGGGAGAACAGAACACATCAGACAGAACATAACACATCAGACAGCACATAACACATACAGGACATGCAGCACATAACACATACAGGCAGCACATAACACATAGAGGCAGCACATAACACATCAGACAACACATAACACATACAGGCAGCACATAACACATACAGGCACCACATAACACATCAGGCAGCACATAACACATCATACAGCACATAACACATCAGACAGCACATACCACATACAGGCAGCACATGACACATACAGGCAGCATATAACACATACAGGCAGCATATAACACATACAGGCAGCACATAACACATCAGGCAGAACAGAACACATCAGACAGAACATAACACATCAGACAGCACATAACACATCAGACAGCACATAACACATACAGTACATGCAGCACATAACACATACAGGCAGCACATAACACATAGAGGCAGCACATAACACATCAGACAACACATAACACATACAGGCAGCACATAACACATACAGGCACCACATAACACATCAGGCAGCACATAACACATCAGACAGCACATAACACATCAGACAGCACATACCACATACAGGCAGCACATGACACATACAGGCAGCATATAACACATACAGGCAGCATATAACACATACAGGCAGCACATAACACAACAGGCAGAACAGAACACATCAGACAGAACATAACACATCAGACAGCACATAACACATCAGCCAGCACATAACACATACAGTACATGCAGCACATAACACATACAGGCAGCACATAACACATAGAGGCAGCACATAACACATCAGACAACACATAACACATACAGGCAGCACATAACACATACAGACAGCACATAAACACATCAGGCACCACATAACACATCAGGCAGCACATAACACATCAGGCAGCACATAACACATACAGACAGCACATAACTCATACAGACAGCACATAACACATACAGGCAGCACATAACACATACAGACAGCACATAACACATACAGGCAGCACATAACACATACAGGCAGCACATAACACATACAGACAGCACATAACACATCAGACAGCACATAACACATCAGACAGCACATAACACATACAGGCAGCACATAACACATACAGACAGCACATAACACATACAGGCAGCACATAACACATACAGACAGCACATAACACATACAGGCAGCACATAACACATACAGGCAGCATATAACACATCAGGCAGCACATAACACATCAGGCAGTACATAACACATACAGGCAGTACATAACACATACAGGCAGCACATAACACATACAGACAGCACATAACACATACAGGCAGCACATAACACATACAGGCAGCATATAACACATCAGGCAGCACATAACACATCAGGCAGTACACAACACATACAGACAGCACATACCACATACAGGCAGCACATAACACATACAGGCAGCACATAACACATACAGACAGCACATAACACATACAGGCAGCACATAACACATACAGGCAGCACATAACACATCAGACAGCACATAACACATACAGGCAGCACATAACACATTAGACAGCACATAACACATACAGGCAGCACATAACACATACAGGCAGCACATAACACATACAGACAGCACATAACACATACAGGCAGCACATAACACATCAGACAGCACATAACACATACAGACAGCACATAACACATACAGACAGCACATAACACATACAGACAGCACATAACACATACAGACAGCACATAACACATACAGGAAGCACATAACACATACAGACAGCACATAACACATACAGACAGCACATAACACATCAGACAGCACATAACACATACAGGCAGCACATAAACACATACAGGCAGCACATAACACATACAGACAGCACATAACACATACAGGCAGCACATAACACACACAGGCAGCACATAACACATACAGACAGCACATAACACATACAGACAGCACATAACACATACAGACAGCACATAACACATCAGACAGCACATAACACATCAGACAGCACATAACACATCAGACAGCACATAACACATCAGACAGCACATAACACATACAGGCAGCACATAACACATACAGACAGCACATAACACATCAGGCAGAACAGAACACATCAGACAACACATAACACATCAGACAGCACATAACACATCAGGCAGCACATAACACATACAGGCAGCACATAACACATCAGACAACACATAACACATCAGACAGCACATTACACATACAGGCAGCACATAACACATACAGGCAGCACATAACACATACAGACAGCACATAACACATACAGGCAGCACATAACACATCAGACAGCACATAAAACATCAGACAGCACATAACACATACAGGCAGCATATAACACATACAGGCAGCACATAACACATACAGGCAGCACATAACACATACAGGCAGCACATAACACATACAGACATCACATAACACATACAGGCAGCACATAACACATACAGGCAGCACATAACACATCAGACAGCACATAACACATACAGGCAGCACATAACACATACAGGCAGCACATAACACATCAGACAGCACATAACACATACAGGCAGCACATAACACATACAGGCAGCACATAACACATACAGGCAGCACATAACACATACAGACAGCACATAACACATACAGGCAGCACATAACACATACAGGCAGCACATAACACATACAGACAGCACATAACACATACAGGCAGCACATAACACATACAGGCAGCACATAACACATCAGACAGCACATAAAACATACAGGCAGCACATAACACATACAGGCAGCATATAACACATACAGACAGCACATAACACATACAGGCAGCACATAACACATCAGACAGCACATAACACATCAGACAGCACATAACACATACAGGCAGCACATAACACATCAGGCAGCACATAAACACATACAGTACATGCAGCACATAACACATCAGACAACACATAACACATCAGACAGCACATAACACATCAGACAGCACTTAACACATACAGACAGCACATAACACATACAGGCAGCACATAACACATACAGGCAGCACATAACACATCAGACAGCACATAACACATACAGGCAGCACATAACAAATCAGACAACACATCACACATCAGACAGCACATAACACATCAGACAGCACATAACACATACAGGCAGCACATAACACATACAGGCAGCACATAACACATACAGGCAGCACATAACACATCAGACAGCACATAACACATCAGACAACACATAACACATCAGACAACACATAACACATCAGACAGCACATAACACATCAGACAGCACATAACACATCAGACAGCACATAACACATACAGACAGCACATAACACATCAGACAGCACATAACACATCAGACAGCACATAACACATACAGGCAGCACATAACACATACAGGCAGCACATAACACATCAGACAACACATCACACATCAGACAGCACATAACACATCAGACAGCACATAACACATACAGGCAGCACATAACACATACAGGCAGCACATAACACATACAGGCAGCACATAACACATCAGGCAGAACAGAACACATCAGACAGAACATAACACATCAGACAGCACATACCACATACAGGCAGCACATAACACATACAGGCAGCATATAACACATACAGGCAGCACATAACACATACAGGCAGCACATAACACATCAGGCAGTACATAACACATACAGGCAGTACATAACACATACAGACAGCACATAACACATACAGGCAGCACATAACACATACAGGCAGCACATAACACGTCAGACAGCACATAACACATACAGGCAGCACATAACATAAGACAGACATAACACATCAGACAGCACATAACACATACAGGCAGCACATAACACATACAGGCAGCACATAACACATACAGTACATGCAGCACATAACACATACAGGCAGCACATAACACATAGAGGCAGCACATAACACATCAGACAACACATAACACATACAGGCAGCACATAACACATCAGGCAGCACATAACACATCAGACAGCACATAACACATCAGACAGCACATACCACATACAGGCAGCACATAACACATACAGGCAGCATATAACACATACAGGCAGCACATAACACATACAGGCAGCACATAACACATCAGGCAGTACATAACACATACAGGCAGTACATAACACATACAGACAGCACATAACACATACAGGCAGCACATAACACATACAGGCAGCACATAACACGTCAGACAGCACATAACACATCAGACAGCACATAACACATACAGGCAGCACATAACACATCAGACAGCACATAACACATACAGGCAGCACATAACACATACAGACAGCACATAAACACATACAGGCAGCACATAAACACATACAGGCAGCACATAACACATACAGACAGCACATAACACATACAGGCAGCACATAACACATACAGGCAGCACATAACACATCAGACAGCACATAACACATCAGGCAGCACATAACACATCAGACAGCACAAAACACATACAGGCAGCACATAACACATACAGACAGCACATAAACACATCAGACAGCACATAACACATCAGACAGCACATAACACATACAGGCAGCACATAACACATACAGGCAGCACATAACACGTACAGACAGCACATAACACATCAGGCAGCACATAATACATACAGGCAGCACATAACACATACAGACAGCACATAAACACATCAGACAGCACATAACACATCAGACAGCACATAACACATACAGGCAGCACATAACACATACAGGCAGCACATAACACGTACAGACAGCACATAACACATCTGACAGCACATAACACATCAGACAGCACATAACACATCAGACAGCACAAAACACATACAGGCAGCACAGAACACATCAGGCAGCACATAACACATCAGACAGCACATAACACATACAGGCAGCACATAACACATACAGGCAGCACATAACACATCAGGCAGAACAGAACACATCAGACAGAACATAACACATCAGACAGCACATAACACATCAGACAGCACATAACACATACAGTACATGCAGCACATAACACATACAGGCAGCACATAACACATAGAGGCAGCACATAACACATCAGACAACACATAACACATACAGGCAGCACATAACACATACAGACAGCACATAAACACATCAGGCACCACATAACACATCAGGCAGCACATAACACATCAGACAGCACATAACACATACAGGCAGCACATATCACATACAGACAGCACATAACACATACAGGCAGCACATAACACATACAGACAGCACATAAACACATCAGGCACCACATAACACATCAGGCAGCACATAACACATCAGACAGCACATAACTCATACAGACAGCACATAACACATACAGGCAGCACATAACACATACAGACAGCACATAACACATACAGGCAGCACATAACACATACAGGCAGCACATAACACATACAGACAGCACATAACACATCAGACAGCACATAACACATCAGACAGCACATAACACATACAGGCAGCACATAACACATACAGACAGCACATAACACATACAGGCAGCACATAACACATACAGACAGCACATAACACATACAGGCAGCACATAACACATACAGGCAGCATATAACACATCAGGCAGCACATAACACATCAGGCAGTACATAACACATACAGGCAGTACATAACACATACAGGCAGCACATAACACATACAGACAGCACATAACACATACAGGCAGCACATAACACATACAGGCAGCATATAACACATCAGGCAGCACATAACACATCAGGCAGTACATAACACATACAGACAGCACATACCACATACAGACAGCACATACCACATACAGGCAGCACATAACACATACAGACAGCACATAACACATACAGGCAGCACATAACACATACAGGCAGCATATAACACATCAGGCAGCACATAACACATCAGGCAGTACATAACACATACAGACAGCACATAACACATACAGACAGCACATAACACGTCAGACAGCACATAACACATCAGACAGCACATAACACATCAGACAGCACATAACACATACAGTACATGCAGCACATAACACATACAGGCAGCACATAACACATACAGACAGCACATAACACATACAGGCAGCACATAACACATCAGACAGCACATAAAACATCAGACAGCACATAACACATACAGGCAGCACATAACACATCAGGCAGCACATAAACACATACAGTACATGCAGCACATAACACATCAGACAACACATAACACATCAGACAGCACATAACACATCAGACAGCACTTAACACATACAGGCAGCACATAACACATACAGGCAGCACATAACACATCAGACAGCACATAACACATACAGGCAGCACATAACACATCAGACAACACATCACACATCAGACAGCACATAACACATCAGACAGCACATAACACATACAGGCAGCACATAACACATACAGGCAGCACATAACACATACAGGCAGCACATAACACATCAGACAGCACATAACACATCAGACAACACATAACACATCAGACAACACATAACACATCAGACAGCACATAACACATCAGACAGCACATAACACATACAGACAGCACATAACACATCAGACAGCACATAACACATCAGACAGCACATAACACATACAGGCAGCACATAACACATACAGGCAGCACATAACACATCAGACAACACATCACACATCAGACAGCACATAACACATCAGACAGCACATAACACATACAGGCAGCACATAACACATACAGGCAGCACATAACACATACAGGCAGCACATAACACATCAGGCAGAACAGAACACATCAGACAGAACATAACACATCAGACAGCACATACTACATACAGGCAGCACATAACACATACAGGTAGCATATAACACATACAGGCAGCACATAACACATTCAGGCAGCACATAACACATCAGGCAGTACATAACACATACAGGCAGTACATAACACATACAGACAGCACATAACACATACAGGCAGCACATAACACATACAGGCAGCACATAACACGTCAGACAGCACATAACACATCAGACAGCACATAACACATACAGGCAGCACATAACATAAGACAGACATAACACATCAGACAGCACATAACACATACAGGCAGCACATAACACATACAGGCAGCACATAACACATACAGGCAGCACATAACACATACAGTACATGCAGCACATAACACATACAGGCAGCACATAACACATAGAGGCAGCACATAACACATCAGACAACACATAACACATACAGGCAGCACATAACACATCAGGCAGCACATAACACATCAGACAGCACATAACACATCAGACAGCACATACCACATACAGGCAGCACATAACACATACAGGCAGCATATAACACATACAGGCAGCACATAACACATACAGGCAGCACATAACACATCAGGCAGTACATAACACATACAGGCAGTACATAACACATACAGACAGCACATAACACATACAGGCAGCACATAACACATACAGGCAGCACATAACACGTCAGACAGCACATAACACATCAGACAGCACATAACACATCAGACAGCACATAACACATACAGGCAGCACATAACACATCAGGCAGCACATAACACATACAGGCAGCACATAACACATACAGACAGCACATAAACACATCAGACAGCACATAACACATCAGACAGCACATAACACATACAGGCAGCACATAACACATACAGACAGCACATAAACACATCAGACAGCACATAACACATCAGACAGCACATAACACATCAGACAGCACATAACACATACAGGCAGCACATAACACATACAGGCAGCACATAACACATCAGACAACACATCACACATCAGACAGCACATAACACATCAGACAGCACATAACACATACAGGCAGCACATAACACATACAGGCAGCACATAACACATACAGGCAGCACATAACACATCAGGCAGAACAGAACACATCAGACAGAACATAACACATCAGACAGCACATACTACATACAGGCAGCACATAACACATACAGGTAGCATATAACACATACAGGCAGCACATAACACATTCAGGCAGCACATAACACATCAGGCAGTACATAACACATACAGGCAGTACATAACACATACAGACAGCACATAACACATACAGGCAGCACATAACACATACAGGCAGCACATAACACGTCAGACAGCACATAACACATCAGACAGCACATAACACATACAGGCAGCACATAACATAAGACAGACATAACACATCAGACAGCACATAACACATACAGGCAGCACATAACACATACAGGCAGCACATAACACATACAGGCAGCACATAACACATACAGTACATGCAGCACATAACACATACAGGCAGCACATAACACATAGAGGCAGCACATAACACATCAGACAACACATAACACATACAGGCAGCACATAACACATCAGGCAGCACATAACACATCAGACAGCACATAACACATCAGACAGCACATACCACATACAGGCAGCACATAACACATACAGGCAGCATATAACACATACAGGCAGCACATAACACATACAGGCAGCACATAACACATCAGGCAGTACATAACACATACAGGCAGTACATAACACATACAGACAGCACATAACACATACAGGCAGCACATAACACATACAGGCAGCACATAACACGTCAGACAGCACATAACACATCAGACAGCACATAACACATCAGACAGCACATAACACATACAGGCAGCACATAACACATCAGGCAGCACATAACACATACAGGCAGCACATAACACATACAGACAGCACATAAACACATCAGACAGCACATAACACATCAGACAGCACATAACACATACAGGCAGCACATAACACATACAGACAGCACATAAACACATCAGACAGCACATAACACATCAGACAGCACATAACACATACAGGCAGCACATAAAACATACAGACAGCACATAACACATCAGGCAGCACATAACACATACAGGCAGCACATAACACATACAGACAGCACATAAACACATCAGACAGCACATAACACATCAGACAGCACATAACACATACAGGCAGCACATAACACGTACAGACAGCACATAACACATCTGACAGCACATAACACATCAGACAGCACATAACACATCAGACAGCACATAACACATCAGGCAGCACATAACACATCAGACAGCACATAACACATACAGGCAGCACATAACACATACAGGCAGCACATAACACATCAGGCAGAACAGAACACATCAGACAGAACATAACACATCAGACAGCACATAACACATCAGACAGCACATAACACATACAGTACATGCAGCACATAACACATACAGGCAGCACATAACACATAGAGGCAGCACATAACACATCAGACAACACATAACACATACAGGCAGCACATAACACATCAGACAGCACATAACACATCAGACAGCACATAACACATCAGGCAGCACATAACACATACAGGCAGCACATATCACATACAGACAGCACATAACACATACAGGCAGCACATAACACATACAGACAGCACATAAACACATCAGGCACCACATAACACATCAGGCAGCACATAACACATCAGACAGCACATAACACATACAGACAGCACATAACACGTCAGACAGCACATAACACATCAGACAGCACATAACACATCAGACAGCACATAACACATACAGTACATGCAGCACATAACACATACAGGCAGCACATAACACATACAGACAGCACATAACACATACAGGCAGCACATAACACATCAGACAGCACATAACACATCAGACAGCACATAACACATACAGGCAGCATATAACACATACAGGCAGCACATAACACATACAGGTAGCACATAACACATACAGGCACTACATAACACATCAGGCAGCACATAACATAAGACAGACATAACACATCAGACAGCACATAACACATACCGGCAGCACATAACACATACAGACAGCACATAAACACATCAGACAGCACATAACACATACAGGCAGTACATAACACATACAGACAGTACATAACACATACAGGCAGCACATAACACATACAGGCAGCACATAACACATCAGACAGCACATAACACATACAGGCAGCACATAACACATCAGACAGCACATAACACATACAGGTAGCATATAACACATACAGGCAGCACATAACACATTCAGGCAGCACATAACACATCAGGCAGTACATAACACATACAGGCAGTACATAACACATACAGACAGCACATAACACATACAGGCAGCACATAACACATACAGGCAGCACATAACACGTCAGACAGCACATAACACATCAGACAGCACATAACACATACAGGCAGCACATAACATAAGACAGACATAACACATCAGACAGCACATAACACATACAGGCAGCACATAACACATACAGGCAGCACATAACACATACAGGCAGCACATAACACATACAGTACATGCAGCACATAACACATACAGGCAGCACATAACACATAGAGGCAGCACATAACACATCAGACAACACATAACACATACAGGCAGCACATAACACATCAGGCAGCACATAACACATCAGACAGCACATACCACATACAGGCAGCACATAACACATACAGGCAGCATATAACACATACAGGCAGCACATAACACATACAGGCAGCACATAACACATCAGGCAGTACATAACACATACAGGCAGTACATAACACATACAGACAGCACATAACACATACAGGCAGCACATAACACATACAGGCAGCACATAACACGTCAGACAGCACATAACACATCAGACAGCACATAACACATCAGACAGCACATAACACATACAGGCAGCACATAACACATCAGGCAGCACATAACACATCAGACAGAACATAAACACATCAGACAGCACATAACACATACAGGCAGCACATAACACATACAGGCAGCACATAACACATACAGACAGCACATAAACACATCAGACAGCACATAACACATCAGACAGCACATAACACATACAGGCAGCACATAACACATACAGACAGCACATAAACACATCAGACAGCACATAACACATCAGACAGCACATAACACATACAGGCAGCACATAAAACATACAGACAGCACATAACACATCAGGCAGCACATAACACATACAGGCAGCACATAACACATACAGACAGCACATAAACACATCAGACAGCACATAACACATCAGACAGCACATAACACATACAGGCAGCACATAACACGTACAGACAGCACATAACACATCTGACAGCACATAACACATCAGACAGCACATAACACATCAGACAGCACATAACACATCAGGCAGCACATAACACATCAGACAGCACATAACACATACAGGCAGCACATAACACATACAGGCAGAACAGAACACATCAGACAGAACATAACACATCAGACAGCACATAACACATCAGACAGCACATAACACATACAGTACATGCAGCACATAACACATACAGGCAGTACATAACACATAGAGGCAGCACATAACACATCAGACAACACATAACACATACAGGCAGCACATAACACATACAGACAGCACATAAACACATCAGGCACCACATAACACATCAGGCAGCACATAACACATCAGACAGCACATAACACATACAGGCAGCACATATCACATACAGACAGCACATAACACATACAGGCAGCACATAACACATACAGACAGCACATAAACACATCAGGCACCACATAACACATCAGGCAGCACATAACACATCAGACAGCACATAACACATACAGACAGCACATAACACGTCAGACAGCACATAACACATCAGACAGCACATAACACATCAGACAGCACATAACACATACAGTACATGCAGCACATAACACATACAGGCAGCACATAACACATACAGACAGCACATAACACATACAGGCAGCACATAACACATCAGACAGCACATAACACATCAGACAGCACATAACACATACAGGCAGCATATAACACATACAGGCAGCACATAACACATACAGGTAGCACATAACACATACAGGCACTACATAACACATCAGGCAGCACATAACATAAGACAGACATAACACATCAGACAGCACATAACACATACCGGCAGCACATAACACATACAGACAGCACATAAACACATCAGACAGCACATAACACATACAGGCAGTACATAACACATACAGACAGTACATAACACATACAGGCAGCACATAACACATACAGGCAGCACATAACACATCAGACAGCACATAACACATACAGGCAGCACATAACACATCTGACAGCACATAACACATCAGGCAGCACATAACACATACAGGCAGCACATAACACATCAGACAGCACATAACACATCAGACAGCACATAACACATCAGACAGCACATAACACATACAGGCAGCACATAACACATACAGACAGCACATAAACACATCAGACAGCACATAACACATCAGACAGCACATAACACATACAGGCAGCACATAACACATACAGGCAGCACATAACACGTACAGACAGCACATAACACATACAGACAGCACATAACACATCTGACAGCACATAACACATCAGACAGCACATAACACATCAGGCAGCACATAACACATACAGACAGCACATAAACACACCAGGCAGCACATAACACATCAGACAGCACATAACACATCAGGCAGCACATAACACATACAGGCAGCACATAACACATCAGACAGCACATAACACATCAGACAGCACATAACACATCAGACAGCACATAACACATACAGGCAGCACATAACACATACAGACAGCACATAAACACATCAGACAGCACATAACACATCAGACAGCACATAACACATACAGGCAGCACATAACACACACAGGCAGCACATAACACATACAGACAGCACATAACACATACAGACAGCACATAACACATACAGACAGCACATAACACATCAGACAGCACATAACACATCAGACAGCACATAACACATCAGACAGCACATAACACATCAGACAGCACATAACACATCAGACAACACATAACACATCAGACAGCACATGACTGATGGACTAGTGAATTGCGCTCCTGGAAACCTAATAAATAAGACACCACACACTGCGTGACGTGGATTAAAATTTTGGCCACAGCAGCCCTTTATTTTTAATAAGAAAAAACATCAACAAGAAAAAACAAGATTATCGGCCCAGAGATGTGGTTGTTATAAATCCCAGCCCCATATCCCCCTCCGCCGTGTACACCTAGCTCAAGGGGGAATCTGGGTATACCCCTTGATCATTTTCCTTGTGTCCGCTGAGCTCCTCCCCAGGGACCCATCTATTCCACTGTCCACTGAGCTCCTCCCCAGGGACCCATATTCCGCTGTCCGCTGAGCTCTGGCCCAGGGACCCCATTAAAAAACATAATTCTCCAACCAACAAAGAGGGGGTTTAAACAACCACATCCCGCCGCCGCCAAATGCTGCTGTAACATACAATATTAAAATGTTAATACAATATTAATATGTTGATATGACATTGTCAATTTGGATACATTACTGATAACAATTGATACAATACGATACAATACTAATAATGTTGATAAAATACCGATGATGTTGAATACCAATAACATTGTTAGAATATTGACAGTGTTGCAAAGTCCTGATATTGATACATTTCCCTTTTTTATAGGGAGGGTGGGTGGGACAACTGCTTGTTCAGTCTTTGAGTCCAGGACAAAGGAATGACACGTTAACATGGGACCTATTTCTTATATGGCCCCTGCCCCCATCTCTCCTCCTGCTCGCTCACCCCCACCACCACATTCCTTAGGTAAAACCCCCATCCCTTACTCCTTAACCCTTTCCTGGATCTATCACTGCCTCAGTCATGTACGTTACGGCTATCTGCCTTCACTCTGCTTGACTGATGGACTAGTGAATTGCGCTCCTGGAAACCTAATAAATAAGACACCACACACTGCGTGACGTGGATTAAAATTTTGGCCACAGCAGCCCTTTATTTTTAATAAGAAAAAACATCAACAAGAAAAAACAAGATTATCGGCCCAGAGATGTGGTTGTTATAAATCCCAGCCCCATATCCCCCTCCGCCGTGTACACCTAGCTCAAGGGGGAATCTGGGTATACCCCTTGATCATTTTCCTTGTGTCCGCTGAGCTCCTCCCCAGGGACCCATCTATTCCACTGTCCACTGAGCTCCTCCCCAGGGACCCATATTCCGCTGTCCGCTGAGCTCTGGCCCAGGGACCCCATTAAAAACATAATTCTCCAACCAACAAAGAGGGGGTTTAAACAACCACATCCCGCCAAGACTCGCTCTTGTGACACCTTACAAGAGTGAGTTCCTCCACAACTTAATGGCTCGTTCTACTCCTTCTTGTATTCCCAACATCCATATATCAATGCCAATGTCATTAAGATGTACCTTATCATCTCTCCAAAAATGTTCCTTTGTATTTTCCAGCATCTGGTGACGTATGGCCACCCCTCCGTTTTCCAACACAAATTTTGTTATTTTTTTTATTAACTTTTATCCTTGTATTATTGATGCGAGCCACTGATCGCGCTGTTCTCCGCATTTGTCTAGCTACTATATCCGACCAGACCACCACTGTTTCTGGGTAAGACCTCCATAAATTCAACATGTCAAGCTTTATGTTCCTAACTAAATGTCTTGATGTTCTTATTGCTAAATCATTACCACCTAAATGGATAAGTAAGACGCCCGGGGGGCGGTAGAACTCCACATGATACTGGATTTCTCTCAACAGCTGATGCCACTGCATTCCCCTCTTTCCTATCCATGTCACCCGTGCCAAGGAACTGGGCAACCCCAACTGTTTGCCATTAGGCCTGACTGCTGCACGTAAGGCCCCCCAAAAAACAATTGAATGTCCCATGATCCCAACTAGGCATTGCTGTTCAGCTAAAACAAAAAACAAAAACACAATTATCACACAATTGTCTAAATGAAGACACAACTACTATAAGATTACCACAATGTACACATATATATACATGTACGCCATTTATAATAAATGTAATCGAATGTAACTCTTAAATCTGCTCGATTCCCATCTCCCGATTTTTTTAACTATGTCAGGCTCTAAGCCCCATCTAGCAGCTTCTGTGGCTGCTCCTATCCTAAATGAGTGTGACGTGAATGCATTTGGAGACTCTCCCAATATTGTCAGGCATTTTTTAAGAACTGCTGTGAATTGAAATTGTGACAATGACTTACAATCCTCATGAATTGCTTAAAGGAAACAATGTGATCCATTTTCCTCTACCCTGTTGATCAGTTTTTGACTTTGCCAGAAAACATTCTAATCTGTCTGTGTACTGATGCACGTCCTCGTCTTGTAGACCCCCACTTCTGGTGGAGCTACTCGACACCAACTCGCTGATTCTCAAAAGCGCCAAAAAAAAAGGCCAGTGTGAATGCACAACTAAAGAGTAACACTTCAAACGGACTGCTCCAGACTCGGCCTAGTACACTCAGTATCTGCTGCAATAACTGGAAAGAAATCGGACGCCGTTTATCTCTGGTCTTCTTACAACTTTTCCTGTAACCCTTTAGGGCCTGCTTAACTAAAAATGCTTTGTGTAATCAGTGAAGTCGTGCAACTTAAACCAAAAAGCTAATCCAGACATTTTACTATCAATAGTGGACAATGAAGTACCATCCACAAAGGCCCTGCTAATGTAAAATAACAACAAGGAAACATTGTCATGTAACCTGGCATCATGTCCCACTAGAGCACACAAGTCTTCCCATTCCCTCCATGCTGACTGGTACCTCTGCCATGTGCTTACACCCACAGACCGTTCTATCAGAGCGTATGCGGTGTCACTGGCAGTGACCATAGAAAATCCGGACACTTCTTGCCTTGTACCTCTGCCATCGGGGCTAACGAACGGAATCTGTCCCACTGAAAACGAGACAGAGCATCAGCCACAGAATTGCAAACACCGGGAACATGCACAGCTGTAATCTGACAATGTGACTTTACACAGCGCAGCACTAGATGACGCAGCAACGTAACAACAGGCAGGGAAGACGCTGATTGTTTGTTGATGACTTCTACAACTCCCAAGTTATCACAATGAAATCTCACTTTTCGGTTTTGGAAAATATTGCACCAAATTTCACAAGCAACCACTATGGGGAACAATTCAAGGAGTACTAAGTTTCGTGTTAACTCATTGTTTCTCCAACTCTCTGGCCACCTATCTGCACACCACTGTCCAGAACAATATGCACCAAAACCAGTTGACCCCGCTGCATCAGTGTGGATGTCTAGATCAAAATTTGAAACCGGTGGTCTGATCCACAATGACCTCCCATTAAACTCCATTAAGAACTGTTCCCATACCGCCAGATCGTCCTTTAATGTTCTAGCCAGCCGCACAAAGTGATGTGGAAAGGTTATGCCTGAGGTAGCTGCAGCTAGGCGCCTACAAAAACTCTACCCATTGGAATAATGCGACACGCAAAGTTCATTTTTCCTAACAGCGATTGTAGATCCTTTAATCTGATCTTACGGTGGGATCTAGCTTCTCTGACTGCCTCCAGCAGATCACTGACCTTGTCATCCGGTAATCTGCACTCCATTGCTTCACTGTCAATCAAAATTCCTAAAAACTTGATAAGTGTAGACGGGCCTTCTGTTTTATCTGATGCTAACGGTACTCCGAAACACTTAAAAACCGACTGAATCGCTGCCAATAATGAAGTACAAACAAATGACTTTGGTGGACCAATACATAGGAAATCATCTAGATAATGCAGGACAGAACGCACGCCGGCTTCCTTCTTTACTACCCACTCCAAAAATGTGCTAAATGATTCAAACAAGGAGCATGAGATGGAGCAGCCCATCGGTAAACACCAGTCTACATAAAACATTCCCTGCCACTGACAACCCAAGAGATGGAAGCTTTCTGGATGGACTGGTAAGAGTCTAAAGGCAGCTTCAATGTCTGTTTTTGCCATTAAAGCTCCTCTGCCGTACTTCTGAACCCATGCAATCGCTGTATCAAATGAAGTATACGAGACTGTGCAAAGTTCCTGATCCATTCCATCATTAACTGAGCTTCCATGAGGGAAGGACAGATGATGGATCAGCCTAAACTTATTGGGTTCCTTCTTTGGGACCACCCCCAATGGAGAGACTCTTAAGTTTTCTATTGGCATTTTGGGGAATGGACCTGCCATGCGGCCCAGGTCAATTTCTTTGTTTAGTTTTGTGGAGACAATGTGAGAATATGTATAAGCTGAAGCAAGGTTACGAGAACAGGTTAATGGGCCTGAAGTAGATGGGATCTTAAAACCTTCTGAGAAACCCTCCCCCAGCAATTGTGCTGCTTTTCTATCTGGGTACCTGCTTAGATAGCCCGCCATCTCCCTGAGTCTAATTGGGGTTTCCCCCTTTTTGGTTAATCTCTGCTGTTGGGGTTTTATTTCGTTTAAAGCATTTTGATAGGCTATGGTTTCCACTACAGAAGCTGCATTCATGTTTGTACCTGCATGTGTTTCCGAATCTGCACTGGCTATCATTGAACTGCCAGCAGCAACCTTTTCTGTTTGCTGCCGACAATCCGCTTGCTGATGATCTGCCGACATAATGTTCAGGAGTTTTTTGGCCTATCACACTTGCTAATATGGCAAAGGCATGGAACCAATTGCTAAATGTTTGGGGGATGAGACAATACCGTCTTTCTTGTTCCTCTCTTTTCCTCTCATCAAACCTTACTCTATCCAAGTTATATTTTTCTAAGGGCAATAATGAAAATATTTCCACATATTCGTCGGCCCAAATCTTCTCCCTAACCTCCTGTTTCAAATGAATTCCTAGAGGACCCTCAAAACATACATATAATTCTCCTTTTGCTGCATCAGATAATGGAACCCCTTGTGAAATTACTGCGTCCTCCTGTGTGTCTGGGTCAGCACACGACTGACTTACCACCTCCGGTGTCCGGGGACCATTCCCGCACCATGCAGCAATAGGAGAAGAAGTTATGGGTAAGCTAGACTGACTCAAAGCCTCCTTAACCCCTGACACTAATTGCTGTACTACTGAATTAAGATCCCATCCTACATTGCCGGGACCTGTACCCCTAACTGCGCCCACTGGATTCATTACAGGTGTTGTTACACTAGATATACGACAAGAAAAAGTGTTCTCACCAATACCTGGCTGCGTCCTAGGTTGACCAGCCGTTCGTGACGTATTAGTTATAGTCTCTACAGCCCCTCCATTATTGAAGTGCTGCGTGCTGCTGCCCTCTAGTGGGCAGTCGTTATCTGTGTCATAGTCATTGTCTGGAATCTCTTCTGAGTCTTGTAGCTGTAGATTTCTTGCCGGACTCATATCCTGAGCCTGCCGAAGAAGTCTTTGTCTGGTTAAAGTACTTTTGCGCAGTTGTCTTTTTGGATTCCTACCACTCCTCGTGTAATGAGAACCCGGATCCGGAAATGTTGTGTGTCCTAAGCCAATCCCCCCGTGTTGATTTATTTCCTGGGGTGAGGCCGTATGATGTCCTCTAGAATGATGCAAAGTTTGTTGAGGAAGTTCTAAGGATTCATGGTGGGCTGTGGTCACGTCAGTTGTAGCTTGTGTGGCTGCTTCTCTGGCTGGCACATCAGTAGAGCTGGACTTTCTCCTTGCACTTCTTGGTGTCTCTCTGGTTAGATGGTCGGGCTCTTTTCTCTGTCCTTTGTTATTCTGGTTCTGTAATTTCCTTCCTGGTTTGTAAGCAGGATCAGAGGCCGTGCTGCGCTTTGCTCTTTTCCTAGAAGTAACGGAAGGACTTATGATCCTATTGTGAGTCCTATTGGCCATTTCAGAAGTTAGTCTCTCAGGAGGTCTGGATCTTCTTAGAGTTTGATGTTCAGAAAGTTCAGAAGGGACAGATGCTGTATCCCGGGCACTCTTCAGCAATTCGTCTAGCTGGGCCTGAATCCATTCGGGCCTACATGTCAAAGCCGCGGCCTGAACGCTCTTCAGCAAGGCATCCATACTGCTTGTTCAGTCTTTGAGT
Organism: Anomaloglossus baeobatrachus; assembly: GCF_048569485.1. Taxonomy (NCBI): domain Eukaryota; kingdom Metazoa; phylum Chordata; class Amphibia; order Anura; family Aromobatidae; genus Anomaloglossus; species Anomaloglossus baeobatrachus. Next base: position 362,120 of record NC_134360.1, on the reverse strand, counting down.
CCAGGACAAAGGAATGACACGTTAACATGGGACCTATTTCTTATATGGCCCCTGCCCCCATCTCTCCTCCTGCTCGCTCACCCCCACCACCACATTCCTTAGGTAAAACCCCCATCCCTTACTCCTTAACCCTTTCCTGGATCTATCACTGCCTCAGTCATGTACGTTACGGCTATCTGCCTTCACTCTGCTTTACACATACAGGCAGCACATAACACATCAGACAGCACATAAACACATACAGACAGCACATAACACATACAGGCAGCACATAACACATACAGACAGCACATAACACATACAGGCAGCACATAACACATCAGACAACACATAAAACATCAGACAGCACATAACACATACAGGCAGCATATAACACATACAGGCAGCACATAACACATACAGGCAGCACATAACACATACAGGCAGCACATAACACATACAGACAGCACATAACACATACAGGCAGCACATAACACATACAGGCAGCACATAACACATCAGACAGCACATAAAACATACAGGCAGCACATAACACATACAGGCAGCATATAACACATACAGACAGCACATAACACATACAGGCAGCACATAACACATCAGACAGCACATAACACATCAGACAGCACATAACACATACAGGCAGCACATAACACATCAGGCAGCACATAAACACATACAGTACATGCAGCACATAACACATCAGACAACACATAACACATCAGACAGCACATAACACATACAGACAGCACATAACACATCAGACAACACATAACACATCAGACAGCACTTAACACATACAGACAGCACATAACACATACAGGCAGCACATAACACATCAGACAGCACATAACACATACAGGCAGCACATAACACATACAGGCAGCACATAACACATACAGACAGCACATAACACATACAGGCAGCACATAACACATACAGGCAGCACATAACACATCAGACAGCACATAAAACATACAGGCAGCACATAACACATACAGGCAGCATATAACACATACAGACAGCACATAACACATACAGGCAGCACATAACACATACAGGCAGCATATAACACATACAGACAGCACATAACACATACAGGCAGCACATAACACATCAGACAGCACATAACACATCAGACAGCACATAACACATACAGGCAGCACATAACACATCAGGCAGCACATAAACACATACAGTACATGCAGCACATAACACATCAGACAACACATAACACATCAGACAGCACATAACACATCAGACAGCACTTAACACATACAGACAGCACATAACACATACAGGCAGCACATAACACATCAGACAGCACATAACACATACAGGCAGCACATAACACATACAGGCAGCACATAACACATACAGACAGCACATAACACATACAGGCAGCACATAACACATACAGGCAGCACATAACACATCAGACAGCACATAAAACATACAGGCAGCACATAACACATACAGGCAGCATATAACACATACAGACAGCACATAACACATACAGGCAGCACATAACACATCAGACAGCACATAACACATCAGACAGCACATAACACATACAGGCAGCACATAACACATCAGGCAGCACATAACACATCAGACAACACATAACACATCAGACAGCACATAACACATCAGACAGCACTTAACACATACAGGCAGCACATAACACATACAGGCAGCACATAGCACATCAGACAGCACATAACACATCAGACAGCACATCACACATCAGACAACACATAACACATCAGACAACACATAACACATCAGACAGCACATAACACATCAGACAGCACATAACACATCAGACAACACATAACACATCAGACAGCACATAACACATACAGGCAGCACATAACACATCAGACAACACATCACACATCAGACAGCACATAACACATCAGACAGCACATAACACATACAGGCAGCACATAACACATACAGGCAGAACATAACACATACAGGCAGCACATAACACATCAGACAGCACATCACACATCAGACAACACATAACACATCAGAGAACACATAACACATCAGACAGCACATAACACATCAGACAGCACATAACACATCAGACAACACATAACACATCAGACAGCACATAACACATCAGACAGCACATAAAACATACAGGCAGCACATAACACATACAGGCAGCATATAACACATACAGACAGCACATAACACATACAGGCAGCACATAACACATCAGACAGCACATAACACATCAGGCAGCACATAACACATACAGGCAGCACATAACATATCAGACAACACATCACACATCAGACAGCACATAACACATCAGACAGCACATAACACATACAGGCAGCACATAACACATACAGGCAGCACATAACACATACAGGCAGCACATAACACATCAGGCAGAACAGAGCACATCAGACAGAACATAACACATCAGACAGCACATAACACATACAGTACATGCAGCACATAACACATACAGGCAGCACATAACACATAGAGGCAGCACATAACACATCAGACAACACATAACACATACAGGCAGCACATAACACATACAGGCACCACATAACACATCAGGCAGCACATAACACATCAGACAGCACATAACACATCAGACAGCACATACCACATACAGGCAGCACATAACACATACAGGCAGCATATAACACATACAGGCAGCACATAACACATACAGGCAGCACATAACACATCAGGCAGTACATAACACATACAGGCAGTACATAACACATACAGACAGCACATAACACATACAGGCAGCACATAACACATCAGGCACCACATAACACATCAGACAGCACATAACACATACAGGCAGCACATAACACGTCAGACAGCACATAACACATCAGACAGCACATAACACATACAGGCAGCACATAACATAAGACAGACATAACACATCAGACAGCACATAACACATACAGGCAGCACATTACACATCAGGCAGCACATAACACATACAGGCAGCACATAACACATACAGACAGCACATAAACACATCAGACAGCACATAACACATCAGACAGCACATAACACATACAGGCAGCACATAACACATACAGACAGCACATAAACACATCAGACAGCACATAACACATCAGACAGCACATAACACATACAGGCAGAACATAACACATACAGACAGCACATAACACATCAGGCAGCACATAACACATACAGGCAGCACATAACACATACAGACAGCACATAAACAAATCAGACAGCACATAACACATCAGACAGCACATAACACATACAGTACATGCAGCACATAACACATACAGGCAGCACATAACACATAGAGGCAGCACATAACACATCAGACAACACATAACACATACAGGCAGCACATATCACATACAGACAGCACATAACACATACAGGCAGCACATAACACATACAGACAGCACATAAACACATCAGGCACCACATAACACATCAGGCAGCACATAACACATCAGACAGCACATAACTCATACAGACAGCACATAACACATACAGTACATGCAGCACATAACACATACAGGCAGCACATAACACATAGAGGCAGCACATAACACATCAGACAACACATAACACATACAGGCAGCACATAACACATACAGGCAGCACATAACACATACAGACAGCACATAAACACACCAGGCAGCACATAACACATCAGGCAGCACATAACACATCAGACAGCACATAACACATCTGACAGCACATAACACATACAGGCAGTACATAACACATACAGACAGCACATAACACATACAGACAGCACATAACACATCAGACTGCACATAACACATCAGACAGCACATAACACATACAGGCAGCACATAACACATACAGGCAGCACAGAACACATCAGGCAGCACATAACATAAGACAGACATAACACATCAGACAGCACATAACACATACAGGCAGCACATAACACATACAGGCAGCACATAACACATACAGGCAGCACATAACACATCAGACAGCACATAACACATACAGGCAGCACATAACACATCAGACAGCACATAACACATACAGGCAGTACATAACACATACAGACAGCACATAACACATACAGGCAGCACATAACACATCAGGCAGCACATAACACATCAGACAGCACATAACACATACAGGCAGCACATAACACATCTGACAGCACATAACACATACAGGCAGCACATAACACATCTGACAGCACATAACACATCAGACAGCACATAACACATCAGACAGCACATAACACATTAGACAGCACACAACACATTAAACAGCACATAACACATACAGGCAGCACATAACACATCAGGCAGCACATAACACATCAGACAGCACATAACACATACAGGCAGCACATAACACATCAGGCAGCACATAACACATCAGGCAGCACATAACACATCAGACAGCACATAACACATACAGGCAGCACATAACACATCTGACAGCACATAACACATCAGACAGCACATAACACATCAGACAGCACATAACACATCAGACAGCACATACCACATACAGACAGCACATAAACACATCAGACAGCACATAACACATCAGACAGCACATAACACATCAGACAGCACATAACACATACAGGCAGCACAGAACACATCAGGCAGCACATAACACATCAGACAGCACATAACACATACAGGCAGCACATAACACATACAGGCAGCACATAACACATCAGGCAGAACAGAACACATCAGACAGAACATAACACATCAGACAGCACATAACACATCAGACAGCACATAACACATACAGTACATGCAGCACATAACACATACAGGCAGCACATAACACATAGAGGCAGCACATAACACATCAGACAACACATAACACATACAGGCAGCACATAACACATACAGACAGCACATAAACACATCAGGCACCACATAACACATCAGGCAGCACATAACACATCAGACAGCACATAACACATACAGGCAGCACATATCACATACAGACAGCACATAACACATACAGGCAGCACATAACACATACAGACAGCACATAAACACATCAGGCACCACATAACACATCAGGCAGCACATAACACATCAGACAGCACATAACTCATACAGACAGCACATAACACATACAGTACATGCAGCACATAACACATCAGGCAGCACATAACACATAGAGGCAGCACATAACACATCAGACAACACATAACACATACAGGCAGCACATAACACATACAGGCAGCACATAACACATACAGACAGCACATAAACACACCAGGCAGCACATAACACATCAGGCAGCACATAACACATCAGACAGCACATAACACATCTGACAGCACATAACACATACAGGCAGTACATAACACATACAGACAGCACATAACACATACAGACAGCACATAACACATCAGACAGCACATAACACATCAGACAGCACATAACACATACAGGCAGCACATAACACATACAGGCAGCACAGAACACATCAGGCAGCACATAACATAAGACAGACATAACACATCAGACAGCACATAACACATACAGGCAGCACATAACACATACAGGCAGCACATAACACATACAGGCAGCACATAACACATCACACAGCACATAACACATACAGGCAGCACATAACACATCAGACAGCACATAACACATACAGGCAGTACATAACACATACAGACAGCACATAACACATACAGGCAGCACATAACACATCAGGCAGCACATAACACATCAGACAGCACATAACACATACAGGCAGCACATAACACATCTGACAGCACATAACACATACAGGCAGCACATAACACATCTGACAGCATATAACACATCAGACAGCACATAACACATCAGACAGCACATAACACATACAGGCAGCACATAACACATCAGGCAGCACATAACACATCAGGCAGCACATAACACATCAGACAGCACATAACACATCAGACAGCACATAACACATACAGGCAGCAAATAACACATACAGACAGCACATAACACATCAGGCAGAACAGAACACATCAGACAACACATAACACATCAGACAGCACACAACACATTAAACAGCACATAACACATACAGGCAGCACATAACACATCAGGCAGCACATAACACATCAGGCAGCACATAACACATCAGACAGCACATAACACATACAGGCAGCACATAACACATCTGACAGCACATAACACATCAGACAGCACATAACACATCAGACAGCACATAACACATCAGACAGCACATACCACATACAGACAGCACATAAACACATCAGACAGCACATAACACATCAGACAGCACATAACACATCAGACAGCACATAACACATCAGACAGCACATAACACATACAGGCAGCAAATAACACATACAGACAGCACATAACACATCAGGCAGAACAGAACACATCAGACAACACATAACACATCAGACAGCACATAACACATCAGACAGCACATAACACATACAGGCAGCACATAACACATCAGACAACACATAACACATCAGACAGCACATCACACATACAGGCAGCACATAACACATACACGCAGCACATAACACATCAGACAACACATAACACATCAGACAGCACATTACACATACAGGCAGCACATAACACATACAGGCAGCACATAACACATCAGACAGCACATAAAACATACAGGCAGCACATAACACATACAGACAGCACATAACACATACAGGCAGCACATAACACATACAGGCAGCACATAACACATCAGACAGCACATAACACATCAGGCAGAACAGAACACATCAGACAGCACATAACACATCAGGCAGCACATAACACATACAGACAGCACATAACACATACAGGCAGCACATAACACATCAGACAGCACATAAAACATACAGGCAGCACATAACACATACAGGCAGCACATAACACATACAGGCAGCACATAACACATCAGACAGCACATAACACATCAGACAGCACATAACACATACAGGCAGCACATAACACATCAGGCAGCACATAAACACATACAGTACATGCAGCACATAACACATCAGACAACACATAACACATCAGACAGCACATAACACATACAGGCAGCACATAACACATCAGGCAGCACATAAACACATACAGTACATGCAGCACATAACACATCAGACAACACATAACACATCAGACAACACATAACACGTACAGACAGCACATAACACATCTGACAGCACATAACACATCAGATAACACATCAGACAGCACATAACACATACAGGCAGCACAGAACACATCAGGCAGCACATAACACATCAGACAGCACATAACACATACAGGCAGCACATAACACATACAGACAGCACATAACACATACAGGCAGCACATAACACATCAGACAGCACATAACACATACAGGCAGCACATAACACATTAGACAGCACATAACACATACAGGCAGCACATAACACATACAGGCAGCACATAACACATACAGACAGCACATAACACATACAGGCAGCACATAACACATCAGACAGCACATAACACATACAGGCAGCACACAACACATACAGACAGCACATAACACATACAGACAGCACATAACACATCAGACAGCACATAACACATACAGACAGCACATAACACATACAGGAAGCACATAACACATACAGACAGCACATAACACATACAGACAGCACATAACACATCAGACAGCACATAACACATACAGGCAGCACATAAACACATACAGGCAGCACATAACACATACAGACAGCACATAACACATACAGGCAGCACATAACACACACAGGCAGCACATAACACATACAGACAGCACATAACACATACAGACAGCACATAACACATACAGACAGCACATAACACATCAGACAGCACATAACACATCAGACAGCACATAACACATCAGACAGCACATAACACATCAGACAGCACATAACACATACAGGCAGCAAATAACACATACAGACAGCACATAACACATCAGACAGCACATAACACATCAGACAACACATAACACATCAGACAGCACATAACACATCAGACAGCACATAACATATACAGGCAGCACATAACACATCAGACAACACATAACACATCAGACAGCACATTACACATACAGGCAGCACATAACACATACAGGCAGCACATAACACATACAGACAGCACATAACACATACAGGCAGCACATAACACATCAGACAGCACATAAAACATCAGACAGCACATAACACATACAGGCAGCATATAACACATACAGGCAGCACATAACACATCAGACAGCACATAACACATAAAGGCAGCACATAACACATACAGGCAGCACATAACACATCAGACAGCACATAAAACATACAGGCAGCACATAACACATACAGGCAGCATATAACACATACAGACAGCACATAACACATACAGGCAGCACATAACACATCAGACAGCACATAACACATACAGGCAGCACATAACACATCAGGCAGCACATAAACACATACAGTACATGCAGCACATAACACATCAGACAACACATAACACATCAGACAGCACATAACACATCAGACAGCACTTAACACATCAGACAGCACATAACACATACATGCAGCACATAACACATCAGACAACACATAACACATACAGGCAGCACATAACACATACAGGCAGCACATAACACATACAGGCAGCACATAAACACATACAGGCAGCACATAACACATACAGGCAGCACATAACACATCAGACAGCACATAACACATACAGGCAGCACATAACACATACAGGCAGCACATAACACATACAGGCAGCACATAACACATACAGACAGCACATAACACATACAGGCAGCACATAACACATACAGGCAGCACATAACACATCAGACAGCACATAAAACATACAGGCAGCACATAACACATACAGGCAGCATATAACACATACAGACAGCACATAACACATACAGGCAGCACATAACACATACAGGCAGCACATAACACATCAGACAGCACATAACACATCAGACAGCACATAACACATACAGGCAGCACATAACACATACAGACAGCACAGAACACATCAGGCAGCACATAACACATACAGGCAGCACATAACACATCAGGCAGCACATAAACACATACAGTACATGCAGCACATAACACATCAGACAACACATAACACATCAGACAGCACATAACACATCAGACAGCACTTAACACATCAGACAGCACATAACACATACATGCAGCACATAACACATCAGACAGCACATAACACATACAGGCAGCACATAACACATACAGGCAGCACATAACACATACAGACAGCACATAACACATACAGGCAGCACATAACACATACAGGCAGCACATAACACATCAGACAGCACATAAAACATACAGGCAGCACATAACACATACAGGCAGCACATAACACATCAGACAGCACATAAAACATACAGGCAGCACATAACACATACAGGCAGCATATAACACATACAGACAGCACATAACACATACAGGCAGCACATAACACATCAGACAGCACATAACACATACAGGCAGCACATAACACATCAGGCAGCACATAAACACATACAGTACATGCAGCACATAACACATCAGACAACACATAACACATCAGACAGCACATAACACATCAGACAGCACTTAACACATCAGACAGCACATAACACATACATGCAGCACATAACACATCAGACAGCACATAACACATACAGGCAGCACATAACACATACAGGCAGCACATAACACATACAGGCAGCACATAAACACATACAGGCAGCACATAACACATACAGGCAGCACATAACACATCAGACAGCACATAACACATACAGGCAGCACATAACACATACAGGCAGCACATAACACATACAGGCAGCACATAACACATACAGACAGCACATAACACATACAGGCAGCACATAACACATACAGGCAGCACATAACACATCAGACAGCACATAAAACATACAGGCAGCACATAACACATACAGGCAGCATATAACACATACAGACAGCACATAACACATACAGGCAGCACATAACACATACAGGCAGCACATAACACATCAGACAGCACATAACACATCAGACAGCACATAACACATACAGGCAGCACATAACACATACAGACAGCACAGAACACATCAGGCAGCACATAACACATACAGACAGCACATAACACGTACAGGCAGCACATAACACATCAGACAGCACATAACACATCAGACAGCACATAACACATCAGACAGCACATAACACATCAGACAGCACATAACACATACAGACAGCACATAACACATCAGGCAGCACATAAACACATACAGTACATGCAGCACATAACACATCAGACAACACATAACACATCAGACAGCACATAACACATCAGACAGCACATAACACATCAGACAGCACTTAACACATACAGGCAGCACATAACACATACAGGCAGCACATAACACATCAGACAGCACATAACACATCAGACAGCACATAACACATCAGACAGCACATAAACACATACAGTACAAGCAGCACATAACACATCAGACAACACATAACACATCAGACAGCACATAACACATCAGACAGCACTTAACACATACAGGCAGCACATAACACATACAGGCAGCACATAACACATCAGACAGCACATAACACATCAGACAGCACATAACACATCAGACAGCACATAAACACATACAGTACATGCAGCACATAACACATCAGACAACACATAACACATCAGACAGCACATAACACATCAGACAGCACTTAACACATACAGGCAGCACATAACACATACAGGCAGCACATAACACATCAGACAGCACATAACACATCAGACAGCACATAACACATCAGACAGCACATAACACATACAGGCAGCACATAACACATCAGACAGCACATAACACATACAGGCAGCACATAACACATCAGACAACACATCACACATCAGACAGCACATAACACATCAGACAGCACATAACACATACAGGCAGCACATAACACATACAGGCAGCACATAACACATACAAGCAGCACATAACACATCAGACAGCACATAACACATCAGACAACACATAACACATCAGACAACACATAACACATCAGACAGCACATAACACATCAGACAGCACATAACACATCAGACAACACATAACACATCAGACAGCACATAACACATCAGACACCACATAACACATACAGGCAGCACATAACACATCAGACAGCACATAACACATACAGGCAGCACATAACACATCAGACAACACATCACACATCAGACAGCACATAACACATCAGACAGCACATAACACATACAGGCAGCACATAACACATACAGGCAGCACATAACACATCAGGGAGAACAGAACACATCAGACAGAACATAACACATCAGACAGCACATAACACATACAGGACATGCAGCACATAACACATACAGGCAGCACATAACACATAGAGGCAGCACATAACACATCAGACAACACATAACACATACAGGCAGCACATAACACATACAGGCACCACATAACACATCAGGCAGCACATAACACATCAGACAGCACATAACACATCAGACAGCACATACCACATACAGGCAGCACATGACACATACAGGCAGCATATAACACATACAGGCAGCATATAACACATACAGGCAGCACATAACACATCAGGCAGAACAGAACACATCAGACAGAACATAACACATCAGACAGCACATAACACATCAGACAGCACATAACACATACAGTACATGCAGCACATAACACATACAGGCAGCACATAACACATAGAGGCAGCACATAACACATCAGACAACACATAACACATACAGGCAGCACATAACACATACAGGCACCACATAATACATCAGGCAGCACATAACACATCAGACAGCACATAACACATCAGACAGCACATACCACATACAGGCAGCACATGACACATACAGGCAGCATATAACACATACAGGCAGCATATAACACATACAGGCAGCACATAACACATCAGGCAGAACAGAACACATCAGACAGAACATAACACATCAGACAGCACATAACACATCAGCCAGCACATAACACATACAGTACATGCAGCACATAACACATACAGGCAGCACATAACACATAGAGGCAGCACATAACACATCAGACAACACATAACACATACAGGCAGCACATAACACATACAGACAGCACATAACACATCAGGCACCACATAACACATCAGGCAGCACATAACACATCAGGCAGCACATAACACATACAGACAGCACATAACTCATACAGACAGCACATAACACATACAGGCAGCACATAACACATACAGACAGCACATAACACATACAGGCAGCACATAACACATACAGGCAGCACATAACACATACAGACAGCACATAACACATCAGACAGCACATAACACATCAGACAGCACATAACACATACAGGCAGCACATAACACATACAGACAGCACATAACACATACAGGCAGCACATAACACATACAGACAGCACATAACACATACAGGCAGCACATAACACATACAGGCAGCATATAACACATCAGGCAGCACATAACACATCAGGCAGTACATAACACATACAGGCAGTACATAACACATACAGGCAGCACATAACACATACAGACAGCACATAACACATACAGGCAGCACATAACACATACAGGCAGCATATAACACATCAGGCAGCACATAACACATCAGGCAGTACACAACACATACAGACAGCACATACCACATACAGGCAGCACATAACACATACAGGCAGCACATAACACATACAGACAGCACATAACACATACAGGCAGCACATAACACATACAGGCAGCACATAACACATCAGACAGCACATAACACATACAGGCAGCACATAACACATTAGACAGCACATAACACATACAGGCAGCACATAACACATACAGACAGCACATAACACATACAGGCAGCACATAACACATCAGACAGCACATAACACATACAGACAGCACATAACACATACAGGCAGCACATAACACATACAGACAGCACATAACACATACAGACAGCACATAACACATACAGACAGCACATAACACATACAGGAAGCACATAACACATACAGACAGCACATAACACATACAGACAGCACATAACACATCAGACAGCACATAACACATACAGGCAGCACATAAACACATACAGGCAGCACATAACACATACAGACAGCACATAACACATACAGGCAGCACATAACACACACAGGCAGCACATAACACATACAGACAGCACATAACACATACAGACAGCACATAACACATACAGACAGCACATAACACATCAGACAGCACATAACACATCAGACAGCACATAACACATCAGACAGCACATAACACATCAGACAGCACATAACACATACAGGCAGCACATAACACATACAGACAGCACATAACACATCAGGCAGAACAGAACACATCAGACAACACATAACACATCAGACAGCACATAACACATCAGGCAGCACATAACACATACAGGCAGCACATAACACATCAGACAACACATAACACATCAGACAGCACATTACACATACAGGCAGCACATAACACATACAGGCAGCACATAACACATACAGACAGCACATAACACATACAGGCAGCACATAACACATCAGACAGCACATAAAACATCAGACAGCACATAACACATACAGGCAGCATATAACACATACAGGCAGCACATAACACATACAGGCAGCACATAACACATACAGGCAGCACATAACACATACAGACATCACATAACACATACAGGCAGCACATAACACATACAGGCAGCACATAACACATCAGACAGCACATAAAACATACAGGCAGTACATAACACATACAGGCAGCATATAACACATACAGACAGCACATAACACATACAGGCAGCACATAACACATCAGGCAGCACATAACACATCAGACAGCACATAACACATCAGACAGCACATAACACATCAGACAACACATAACACATCAGACAGCACATAACACATCAGACAGCACATAACACATCAGACAGCACATAACACATACAGGCAGCACATAACACATCAGGCAGCACATAAACACATACAGTACATGCAGCACATAACACATCAGACAACACATAACACATCAGACAGCACATAACACATCAGACAGCACTTAACACATACAGGCAGCACATAACACATACAGGCAGCACATAACACATCAGACAGCACATAACACATACAGGCAGCACATAACACATACAGGCAGCACATAACACATACAGGCAGCACATAACACATACAGACAGCACATAACACATACAGGCAGCACATAACACATACAGGCAGCACATAACACATACAGACAGCACATAACACATACAGGCAGCACATAACACATACAGGCAGCACATAACACATCAGACAGCACATAAAACATACAGGCAGCACATAACACATACAGGCAGCATATAACACATACAGACAGCACATAACACATACAGGCAGCACATAACACATCAGACAGCACATAACACATCAGACAGCACATAACACATACAGGCAGCACATAACACATCAGGCAGCACATAAACACATACAGTACATGCAGCACATAACACATCAGACAACACATAACACATCAGACAGCACTTAACACATACAGGCAGCACATAACACATACAGGCAGCACATAACACATCAGACAGCACATAACACATACAGGCAGCACATAACACATCAGACAACACATCACACATCAGACAGCACATAACACATCAGACAGCACATAACACATACAGGCAGCACATAACACATACAGGCAGCACATAACACATACAGGCAGCACATAACACATCAGACAGCACATAACACATCAGACAACACATAACACATCAGACAACACATAACACATCAGACAGCACATAACACATCAGACAGCACATAACACATCAGACAGCACATAACACATACAGACAGCACATAACACATCAGACAGCACATAACACATCAGACAGCACATAACACATACAGGCAGCACATAACACATACAGGCAGCACATAACACATCAGACAACACATCACACATCAGACAGCACATAACACATCAGACAGCACATAACACATACAGGCAGCACATAACACATACAGGCAGCACATAACACATACAGGCAGCACATAACACATCAGGCAGAACAGAACACATCAGGCAGAACAGAACACATCAGACAGAACATAACACATCAGACAGCACATACCACATACAGGCAGCACATAACACATACAGGCAGCATATAACACATACAGGCAGCACATAACACATACAGGCAGCACATAACACATCAGGCAGTACATAACACATACAGGCAGTACATAACACATACAGACAGCACATACCACATACAGACAGCACATAACACACACAGGCAGCACATAACACATACAGGCAGCACATAACACATACAGGCAGCACATAACACGTCAGACAGCACATAACACATCAGACAGCACATAACACATACAGGCAGCACATAACATAAGACAGACATAACACATCAGACAGCACATAACACATACAGGCAGCACATAACACATACAGGCAGCACATAACACATACAGGCAGCACATAACACATACAGTACATGCAGCACATAACACATACAGGCAGCACATAACACATAGAGGCAGCACATAACACATCAGACAACACATAACACATACAGGCAGCACATAACACATCAGGCAGCACATAACACATCAGACAGCACATAACACATCAGACAGCACATACCACATACAGGCAGCACATAACACATACAGGCAGCATATATCACATACAGGCAGCACATAACACATACAGGCAGCACATAACACATCAGGCAGTACATAACACATACAGGCAGTACATAACACATACAGACAGCACATAACACATACAGGCAGCACATAACACATACAGGCAGCACATAACACGTCAGACAGCACATAACACATCAGACAGCACATAACACATACAGGCAGCACATAACACATCAGACAGCACATAACACATACAGGCAGCACATAACACATACAGACAGCACATAAACACATACAGGCAGCACATTACACATCAGGCAGCACATAACACATACAGGCAGCACATAACACATACAGACAGCACATAACACATCAGGCAGCACATAATACATACAGGCAGCACATAACACATACAGACAGCACATAAACACATCAGACAGCACATAACACATCAGACAGCACATAACACATACAGGCAGCACATAACACGTACAGACAGCACATAACACATCTGACAGCACATAACACATCA
Organism: Anomaloglossus baeobatrachus; assembly: GCF_048569485.1. Lineage (NCBI taxonomy): Eukaryota > Metazoa > Chordata > Amphibia > Anura > Aromobatidae > Anomaloglossus > Anomaloglossus baeobatrachus. Next base: position 345,742 of record NC_134360.1, on the reverse strand, counting down.
GACAGCACATAACACATCAGACAGCACAAAACACATCAGGCAGCACATAACACATCAGACAGCACATAACACATACAGGCAGCACATAACACATACAGGCAGCACAGAACACATCAGGCAGCACATAACACATCAGACAGCACATAACACATACAGGCAGCACATAACACATACAGGCAGCACATAACACATCAGGCAGAACAGAACACATCAGACAGAACATAACACATCAGACAGCACATAACACATCAGACAGCACATAACACATACAGTACATGCAGCACATAACACATACAGGCAGCACATAACACATAGAGGCAGCACATAACACATCAGACAACACATAACACATCAGACAGCACATAACACATACAGGCAGCACATAACACATACAGACAGCACATAAACACATCAGGCACCACATAACACATCAGGCAGCACATAACACATCAGACAGCACATAACACATACAGGCAGCACATATCACATACAGACAGCACATAACACATACAGGCAGCACATAACACATACAGACAGCACATAAACACATCAGGCACCACATAACACATCAGGCAGCACATAACACATCAGACAGCACATAACGCATACAGACAGCACATAACACATACAGGCAGCACATAACACATACAGACAGCACATAACACATACAGGCAGCACATAACACATACAGGCAGCACATAACACATGCAGACAGCACATAACACATCAGACAGCACATAACACATCAGACAGCACATAACACATACAGGCAGCACATAACACATACAGACAGCACATAACACATACAGGCAGCACATAACACATACAGACAGCACATAACACATACAGGCAGCACATAACACATACAGGCAGCATATAACACATCAGGCAGCACATAACACATCAGGCAGTACATAACACATACAGGCAGTACATAACACATACAGGCAGCACATAACACATACAGACAGCACATAACACATACAGGCAGCACATAACACATACAGGCAGCACATAACACATCAGGCAGCACATAACACATCAGGCAGTACATAACACATACAGACAGCACATACCACATACAGGCAGCACATAACACATACAGACAGCACATAACACATACAGGCAGCACATAACACATACAGGCAGCATATAACACATCAGGCAGCACATAACACATCAGGCAGTACATAACACATACAGACAGCACATAACACATACAGACAGCACATAACACGTCAGACAGCACATAACACATCAGACAGCACATAACACATCAGACAGCACATAACACATACAGTACATGCAGCACATAACACATACAGGCAGCACATAACACATACAGACAGCACATAACACATACAGGCAGCACATAACACATCAGACAGCACATAAAACATCAGACAGCACATAACACATACAGGCAGCACATAACACATCAGGCAGCACATAAACACATACAGTACATGCAGCACATAACACATCAGACAACACATAACACATCAGACAGCACATAACACATCAGACAGCACTTAACACATACAGGCAGCACATAACACATACAGGCAGCACATAACACATCAGACAGCACATAACACATACAGGCAGCACATAACACATCAGACAACACATCACACATCAGACAGCACATAACACATCAGACAGCACATAACACATACAGGCAGCACATAACACATACAGGCAGCACATAACACATACAGGCAGCACATAACACATCAGACAGCACATAACACATCAGACAACACATAACACATCAGACAACACATAACACATCAGACAGCACATAACACATCAGACAGCACATAACACATACAGACAGCACATAACACATCAGACAGCACATAACACATCAGACAGCACATAACACATACAGGCAGCACATAACACATACAGGCAGCACATAACACATCAGACAACACATCACACATCAGACAGCACATAACACATCAGACAGCACATAACACATACAGGCAGCACATAACACATACAGGCAGCACATAACACATACAGGCAGCACATAACACATCAGGCAGAACAGAACACATCAGACAGAACATAACACATCAGACAGCACATACTACATACAGGCAGCACATAACACATACAGGTAGCATATAACACATACAGGCAGCACATAACACATTCAGGCAGCACATAACACATCAGGCAGTACATAACACATACAGGCAGTACATAACACATACAGACAGCACATAACACATACAGGCAGCACATAACACATACAGGCAGCACATAACACGTCAGACAGCACATAACACATCAGACAGCACATAACACATACAGGCAGCACATAACATAAGACAGACATAACACATCAGACAGCACATAACACATACAGGCAGCACATAACACATACAGGCAGCACATAACACATACAGGCAGCACATAACACATACAGTACATGCAGCACATAACACATACAGGCAGCACATAACACATAGAGGCAGCACATAACACATCAGACAACACATAACACATACAGGCAGCACATAACACATCAGGCAGCACATAACACATCAGACAGCACATAACACATCAGACAGCACATACCACATACAGGCAGCACATAACACATACAGGCAGCATATAACACATACAGGCAGCACATAACACATACAGGCAGCACATAACACATCAGGCAGTACATAACACATACAGTACATGCAGCACATAACACATCAGACAACACATAACACATCAGACAGCACATAACACATCAGACAGCACTTAACACATACAGGCAGCACATAACACATACAGGCAGCACATAACACATCAGACAGCACATAACACATACAGGCAGCACATAACACATCAGACAACACATCACACATCAGACAGCACATAACACATCAGACAGCACATAACACATACAGGCAGCACATAACACATACAGGCAGCACATAACACATACAGGCAGCACATAACACATCAGACAGCACATAACACATCAGACAACACATAACACATCAGACAACACATAACACATCAGACAGCACATAACACATCAGACAGCACATAACACATACAGACAGCACATAACACATCAGACAGCACATAACACATCAGACAGCACATAACACATACAGGCAGCACATAACACATACAGGCAGCACATAACACATCAGACAACACATCACACATCAGACAGCACATAACACATCAGACAGCACATAACACATACAGGCAGCACATAACACATACAGGCAGCACATAACACATACAGGCAGCACATAACACATCAGGCAGAACAGAACACATCAGACAGAACATAACACATCAGACAGCACATACTACATACAGGCAGCACATAACACATACAGGTAGCATATAACACATACAGGCAGCACATAACACATTCAGGCAGCACATAACACATCAGGCAGTACATAACACATACAGGCAGTACATAACACATACAGACAGCACATAACACATACAGGCAGCACATAACACATACAGGCAGCACATAACACGTCAGACAGCACATAACACATCAGACAGCACATAACACATACAGGCAGCACATAACATAAGACAGACATAACACATCAGACAGCACATAACACATACAGGCAGCACATAACACATACAGGCAGCACATAACACATACAGGCAGCACATAACACATACAGTACATGCAGCACATAACACATACAGGCAGCACATAACACATAGAGGCAGCACATAACACATCAGACAACACATAACACATACAGGCAGCACATAACACATCAGGCAGCACATAACACATCAGACAGCACATAACACATCAGACAGCACATACCACATACAGGCAGCACATAACACATACAGGCAGCATATAACACATACAGGCAGCACATAACACATACAGGCAGCACATAACACATCAGGCAGTACATAACACATACAGGCAGTACATAACACATACAGACAGCACATAACACATACAGGCAGCACATAACACATACAGGCAGCACATAACACATCAGACAGCACATAACACATACAGGCAGCACATAACACATCAGGCAGCACATAACACATACAGGCAGCACATAACACATACAGACAGCACATAAACACATCAGACAGCACATAACACATCAGACAGCACATAACACATACAGGCAGCACATAACACATACAGACAGCACATAAACACATCAGACAGCACATAACACATCAGACAGCACATAACACATACAGGCAGCACATAAAACATACAGACAGCACATAACACATCAGGCAGCACATAACACATACAGGCAGCACATAACACATACAGACAGCACATAAACACATCAGACAGCACATAACACATCAGACAGCACATAACACATACAGGCAGCACATAACACGTACAGACAGCACATAACACATCTGACAGCACATAACACATCAGACAGCACATAACACATCAGACAGCACATAACACATCAGACAGCACATTACACATACAGGCAGCACAGAACACATCAGGCAGCACATAACACATCAGACAGCACATAACACATACAGGCAGCACATAACACATACAGGCAGCACATAACACATCAGGCAGAACAGAACACATCAGACAGAACATAACACATCAGACAGCACATAACACATCAGACAGCACATAACACATACAGTACATGCAGCACATAACACATACAGGCAGCACATAACACATAGAGGCAGCACATAACACATCAGACAACACATAACACATACAGGCAGCACATAACACATACAGACAGCACATAAACACATCAGGCACCACATAACACATCAGGCAGCACATAACACATCAGACAGCACATAACACATACAGGCAGCACATATCACATACAGACAGCACATAACACATACAGGCAGCACATAACACATACAGACAGCACATAAACACATCAGGCACCACATAACACATCAGGCAGCACATAACACATCAGACAGCACATAACACATACAGACAGCACATAACACGTCAGACAGCACATAACACATCAGACAGCACATAACACATCAGACAGCACATAACACATACAGTACATGCAGCACATAACACATACAGGCAGCACATAACACATACAGACAGCACATAACACATACAGGCAGCACATAACACATCAGACAGCACATAACACATCAGACAGCACATAACACATACAGGCAGCATATAACACATACAGGCAGCACATAACACATACAGGTAGCACATAACACATACAGGCACTACATAACACATCAGGCAGCACATAACATAAGACAGACATAACACATCAGACAGCACATAACACATACCGGCAGCACATAACACATACAGACAGCACATAAACACATCAGACAGCACATAACACATACAGGCAGTACATAACACATACAGACAGTACATAACACATACAGGCAGCACATAACACATCAGACAGCACATAACACATACAGGCAGCACATAACACATCTGACAGCACATAACACATCAGGCAGCACATAACACATACAGGCAGCACATAACACATCAGACAGCACATAACACATCAGACAGCACATAACACATCAGACAGCACATAACACATACAGGCAGCACATAACACATACAGACAGCACATAAACACATCAGACAGCACATAACACATCAGACAGCACATAACACATACAGGCAGCACATAACACATACAGGCAGCACATAACACGTACAGACAGCACATAACACATACAGACAGCACATAACACATCTGACAGCACATAACACATCAGACAGCACATAACACATCAGGCAGCACATAACACATACAGACAGCACATAAACACACCAGGCAGCACATAACACATCAGACAGCACATAACACATACAGGCAGCACATAACACACACAGGCAGCACATAACACATACAGACAGCACATAACACATACAGACAGCACATAACACATACAGACAGCACATAACACATACAGACAGCACATAACACATACAGGCAGCACATAACACATCAGACAGCACATAACACATCAGACAGCACATAACACATCAGACAGCACATAACACATCAGACAGCACATAACACATACAGGCAGCAAATAACACATACAGACAGCACATAACACATCAGGCAGAACAGAACACATCAGACAACACATAACACATCAGACAGCACATAACACATCAGACAGCACATAACACATCAGACAACACATAACACATCAGACAGCACATGACTGATGGACTAGTGAATTGCGCTCCTGGTAATCTAATAAATAAGACACCACACACTGCGTGACATGGATTAAAATTTTGGCCACAGCAGCCCTTTATTTTAATAAGAAAAAACATCAATAAGAAAAAACAAGATTATCGGCCCAGAGATGTGGTTGTTATAAATCCCAGCCCCATATCCCCCTCCGCCGTGTACACCTAGCTCAAGGGGGAATCTGGGTATACCCCTTGATCATTTTCCTTGTGTCCGCTGAGCTCCTCCCCAGGGACCCATCTATTCCACTGTCCACTGAGCTCCTCCCCAGGGACCCATATTCCACTGTCCGCTGAGCTCTGGCCCAGGGACCCCATTAAAAACATAATTCTCCAACCAACAAAGAGGGGGTTTAAACAACCACATCCCGCCGCCGCCAAATGCTGCTGTAACATACAATATTAAAATGTTAATACAATATTAATATGTTGATATGACATTGTCAATTTGGATACATTACTGATAACAATTGATACAATACGATACAATACTAATAATGTTGATAAAATACCGATGATGTTGAATACCAATAACATTGTTAGAATATTGACAGTGTTGCAAAGTCCTGATATTGATACATTTCCCTTTATTATAGGGAGGGTGGGTGGGACAACTGCTTGTTCAGTCTTTAAGTCCAGGACAAAGGAATGACACCTTAACATGGGACCTATTTCTTATATGGCCCCTGCCCCCATCTCTCCTCCTGCTCGCCCACCACCACATTCCTTAGGTAAAAACCCCCATCCCTTACTCCTTAACCCTTTCCTGGATCTATCACTGCCTCAGTCATGTACGTTACGTCTATCTGCCTTCACTCTGCTTGACTGATGGACTAGTGAATTGCGCTCCTGGTAATCTAATAAATAAGACACCACACACTGCGTGACATGGATTAAAATTTTGGCCACAGCAGCCCTTTATTTTAATAAGAAAAAACATCAATAAGAAAAAACAAGATTATCGGCCCAGAGATGTGGTTGTTATAAATCCCAGCCCCATATCCCCCTCCGCCGTGTACACCTAGCTCAAGGGGGAATCTGGGTATACCCCTTGATCATTTTCCTTGTGTCCGCTGAGCTCCTCCCCAGGGACCCATCTATTCCACTGTCCACTGAGCTCCTCCCCAGGGACCCATACGCCAAGACTCGCTCTTGTGACACCTTACAAGAGTGAGTTCCTCCACAACTTAATGGCTCGTTCTACTCCTTCTTGTATTCCCAACATCCATATATCAATGCCAATGTCATTAAGATGTACCTTATCATCTCTCCAAAAATGTTCCTTTGTATTTTCCAGCATCTGGTGACGTATGGCCACCCCTCCGTTTTCCAACACAAATTTTGTTATTTTTTTATTAACCTTTATCCTTGTATTATTGATGCGAGCTACTGATCGCGCTGTTCTCCACATTTGTCTAGGTACTATATCCGACCAGACCACCACTGTTTCTGGGTAAGACCTCCATAAATTCAACATATCGAGCTTTATGTTCCTAACTAAATGTCTTGATGTTCTTATTGCTAAATCATTACCACCTAAATGGATAAGTAAGACGTCCGGGGGGCGGTAGAACTCCACATGATACTGGATTTCTTTTAACAGCTGATGCCACTGCATTCCCCTCTTTCCTATCCATGTCACCCGTGCCAAGGAACTGGGCAACCCCAACTGTTTGCCATTAGGCCTGACTGCTGCACGTAAGGCCCCCCAAAAAACAAATGAATGTCCCATGATCCAAACCAGGCATTGCTGTTCAGCTAAAACAAAAAACAAAAACACAATTATCACACAATTGTCTAAATGAAGACACAACTACTATAAGATTACCACAATGTACACATATATATACATGTACGCCATTTATAATAAATGTAATCGAATGTAACTCTTAAATCTGCTCGATTCCCATCTCCCGATTTTTTTAACTATGTCAGGCCCTAAGCCCCATCTAGCAGCTTCTGTGGCTGCTCCTATCCTAAATGAGTGTGAAGTGAATGCATTTGGAGACTCTCCCAATATTGTCAGGCATTTTTTAAGAACTGCTGTGAATTGAAATTGTGACAATGACTTACAATCCTCATGAATTAGTAATGAACCTTGGATATTTGGCCTTCTTGAGACATAGTTTCTAAAACAGATGACCGGGCAGGCCCTGGAACCGCTTAAAGGAAACAATGTGATCCATTTTCCTCTACCCTGTTGATCAGTTTTTGACTTTGCCAGAAAACATTCTAATCTGTCTGTGTACTGATGCACGTCCTCGTCTTGTAGACCCCCACTTCTGGTGGAGCTACTCGCCACCAACTCGCTGATTCTAAAAGCGCCAAAAAAGGCCAGTGTGAATGCACAACTAAAGAGAAACACTTCAAACGGACTGCTCCAGACTCGGCCTAGTACACTCAGCATCTGCTGCAATAACTGGAAAGAAATCGGACGCCGTTTATCTCTGGTCTTCTTACAACTTTTCCTGTAACCCTTTAGGGCCTGCTTAACTAAAAAATGCTTTGTGTAATCAGTGAAGTCGTGCAACTTAAACCAAAAAGCTAATCCAGACATTTTACTATCAATACTGGACAATGAAGTACCATCCACAAAGGCCCTGCTAATGTAAAATAACAACAAGGAAACATTGTCATGTAACCTGGCATCATGTCCCACTAGAGCACACAAGTTTTCCCATTCCCTCCATGCTGACTGGTACCTCTGCCATGTGCTTACACCCACAGACCGTTCTATCAGAGCGTATGCGGTGTCACTGGCAGTGACCACAGAAAATCCGGACACTTCTTGCCTTGTACCTCTGCCATCGGGGCTAACGAACGGAATCTGTCCCACTGAAAACGAGACAGAGCATCAGCCACAGAATTGCACACACCGGGGACATGCACAGCTGTAATCTGACAATTTGACTTTAAACAGCGCAGCACTAGATGACGCAGCAACGTAACAACAGGCAGGGAAGAAGCTGATTGTTTGTTGATGACTTCTACAACTCCCAAGTTATCACAATGAAATCTCACTTTTCGGTTTTGGAAAATATTGTACCAAATTTCACAAGCAACCACTATGGGGAACAATTCAAGGAGTACTAAGTTTCGTGTTAACCCATTGTTTCTCCAACTCTCTGGCCACCTATCTGCACACCACTGTCCCGAACAATATGCACCAAAACCAGTTGACCCCGCTGCATCAGTGTGGATGTCTAGATCAAAATTTGAAACCGGTGGTCTGATCCACAATGACCTCCCATTAAACTCTATTAAGAACTGTTCCCATACCGCCAGATCGTCCTTTAATGTTCTAGCCAGCCGCACAAAGTGATGTGGAAAGGTTATGCCTGAGGTAGCTGCAGCTAGGCGCCTACAAAAAACTCTACCCATTGGAATAATGCGACACGCAAAGTTCATTTTCCCTAACAGCGATTGTAGATCCTTTAATCTGATCTTACGGTGAGATCTAGCTTCTCTGACTGCCTCCAGCAGATCACTGACCTTGTCATCCGGTAATCTGCACTCCATTGCTTCACTGTCAATCAAAATTCCTAAAAACTTGATAAGTGTAGACGGGCCTTCTGTTTTATCTGATGCTAACGGTACTCCAAAACACTTAAAAACCGACTGAATCGCTGCCAATAATGAAGCACAAACAAATGACTTTGGTGGACCAATACATAGGAAATCATCTAGATAATGCAGGACAGAACGCACGCCGGCTTCCTTCTTTACTACCCACTCCAAAAATGTGCTAAATGATTCAAACAAGGAGCATGAGATGGAGCAGCCCATCGGTAAACACCAGTCTACATAAAACCTTCCCTGCCACTGACAACCCAAGAGATGGAAGCTTTCTGGATGGACTGGTAAGAGTCTAAAGGCAGCTTCAATGTCTGTTTTTGCCATTAAAGCTCCTCTGCCGTACTTCTGTACCCATGCAATCGCTGTATCAAATGAAGTATACGAGACTGTGCAAAGTTCCTGATCGATTCCATCATTAACTGAGCTTCCATGAGGGAAGGACAGATGATGGATCAGCCTAAACTTATTGGGTTCCTTCTTTGGGACCACCCCCAATGGAGAGACCCTTAAGTTTTCTATTGGCATTTTGGGGAATGGGCCTGCCATGCGGCCCAGGTCAATTTCTTTGTTTAGTTTTGTGGAGACAATGTGAGAATATGTATAAGCTGAAGCAAGGTTACGAGAACAGGTTAATGGGCCTGAAGTAGATGGGATCTTAAAACCTTCTGAGAAACCCTCCCCCAGCAATTGTGCTGCTTTTCTATCTGGGTACCTGCTTAGATAGCCCGCCATCTCCCCGAGTCTAATTGGGGTTTCCCCCTTTTTGGTTAATCTCTGCTGTTGGGGTTTTATTTCGTTTAAAGCATTTTGATAGGCTATGGTTTCCACTACAGAAGGTGCATTCATGTCTGTACCTGCATGTGTTTCCGAATCTGCACTGGCTATCATTGAACTGCCAGCAGCAACCTTTTCTGTTTGCTGCCGACAATCCGATTGCTGATGATCTGCCGACATAGCCCTGAAAGGGCTGATTAACCCCACGTGGCGCTGTCATGAGGCGCATCCATAAACTAATATCTTTGTGATCCCAACGAATCCCTTGGCGACCAGCCTTTCGTTGGCGAAACTGCTCATCATAGCGCAGCCATGCTAAACCTCCATACGCACGGTGCGCCTCCCCGATAGAATTCATGTAACAAAATAAGGCAGAGCAATGTTCAGGAGTTTTTTGGCCTATTACACTTGCTAATATGGCAAAGGCATGGAACCAATTGCTAAATGTTTGGGGGATGAGACAATACCGTCTTTCTTGTTCCTCTCTTTTCCTCTCATCAAACCTTACTCTATCCAAGTTATATTTTTCTAAGGGCAATAATGAAAATATTTCCACATATTCGTCGGCCCAAATCTTCTCCCTAACCTCCTGTTTCAAATGAATTCCTAGAGGACCCTCAAAACATACATATAATTCTCCTTTTGCTGCATCAGATAATGGAACCCCTTGTGAAATTACTGCGTCCTCCTGTGTCTCTGGATCAGCACACGACTGACTTACCACCTTCGATGTCCGGCGACCATTCCCGCACCATGCAGCAATAGGAGAAGAGGTTATGGGTAAGCTAGACTGACTCAACGCCTCCTTAACCCCGGACACTAATTGCTGTACTACTGAATTAAGATCCCATCCTACATTGCCGGGACCTGTACCCCAAACTGCGCCCACTGGATTCATTACAGGTGTTGTTACACTAGATATAGGACAAGAAAAAGTGTTCTCACCAATACCTGGCTGCGTCCTAGGTTGACCAGCCGTCCGTGACGTATTAGTTATAGTCTCTACAGCCCCTCCATTATTGAAGTGCTGCGTGCTGCTGCCCTCTAGTGGGCAGTCGTTATCTGTGTCATAGTCATTGTCTGGAATCTCTTCTGAGTCTTGTAGCTGTAGATTTCTTGCCGGACTCATATCCTGAGCCGGCCGAAGAAGTCTTTGTCTGGTTAAAGTACTTTTGCGCAGTTGTCTTTTTGGATTCCTGCCACTCCTCGTGTAATGAGAACCCGGATCCGGAAATGTTGTGTGTCCTAAGCCCATCCCCCCGTGTTGGTTTATTTCCTGGGGTAAGGCCGTATGATGTCCTCTAGAATGATACAAAGTTTGTTGAGGAAGTTCTAAGGATTCATCGTGGGCTGTGGTCACGTCAGTTGTAGCTTGTGTGGCTGCTTCTCTGGCTGGCACCTCAGTAGAGCTGGACTTTCTCCTTGCACTTCTTGGTGTCTCTCTGGTTAGGTGGTCGGGCTCTTTTCTCTGTCCTTTGTTATTCTTGTACTGTAATTTCCTTCCTGGTTTGTAAGCAGGATCAGAGGCCGTGCTGCGCTTTGCTCTTTTCCTAGAGGTAACGGAAGGACTTATGATCCTATTGTGAGTCCTATTGGCCATTTCAGAAGTTAGTCTCTCAGGAGGTCTTGATCTTCTTAGAGTTTGATGTTCAGAAAGTTCAGAAGGGACAGATGCTGTATCCCGGGCATTCTTCAGCAATTCGTCTAGCTGGGCCTGAATCCATTCGGGCCTACATGTCAAAGCCGCGGCCTGAACGCTCTTCAGCAAGGCATCCATACTGCTTGTTCAGTCTTTAAGTCCAGGACAAAGGAATGACACCTTAACATGGGACCTATTTCTTATATGGCCCCTGCCCCCATCTCTCCTCCTGCTCGCCCACCACCACATTCCTTAGGTAAAAACCCCCATCCCTTACTCCTTAACCCTTTCCTGGATCTATCACTGCCTCAGTCATGTACGTTACGTCTATCTGCCTTCACTCTGCTTTACACATACAGGCAGCACATAACACATACAGGCAGCACATAACACATACAGACAGCACATAACACATACAGGCAGCACATAACACATCAGACAACACATAAAACATCAGACAGCACATAACACATACAGGCAGCATATAACACATACAGGCAGCACATAACACATACAGGCAGCACATAACACATACAGGCAGCACATAACACATACAGACAGCACATAACACATACAGGCAGCACATAACACATACAGGCAGCACATAACACATCAGACAGCACATAAAACATACAGGCAGCACAAAACACATACAGGCAGCATATAACACATACAGACAGCACATAACACATACAGGCAGCACATAACACATCAGACAGCACATAACACATCAGACAGCACATAACACATACAGGCAGCACATAACACATCAGGCAGCACATAAACACATACAGTACATGCAGCACATAACACATCAGACAACACATAACACATCAGACAGCACATAACACATCAGACAGCACTTAACACATACAGACAGCACATAACACATACAGGCAGCACATAACACATCAGACAGCACATAACACATACAGGCAGCACATAACACATACAGGCAGCACATAACACATACAGACAGCACATAACACATACAGGCAGCACATAACACATACAGACAGCACATAACACATCAGACAGCACATAAAACATACAGGCAGCACATAACACATACAGGCAGCATATAACACATACAGACAGCACATAACACATACAGGCAGCACATAACACATCAGACAGCACATAACACATCAGACAGCACATAACACATACAGGCAGCACATAACACATCAGGCAGCACATAAACACATACAGTACATGCAGCACATAACACATCAGGCAGCACATAACACATCAGACAACACATAACACATCAGACAGCACATAACACATCAGACAGCACTTAACACATACAGGCAGCACATAACACATACAGGCAGCACATAACACATCAGACAGCACATAACACATCAGACAGCACATCACACATCAGACAACACATAACACATCAGACAGCACATAACACATCAGACAACACATAACACATCAGACAGCACATAACACATACAGGCAGCACATAACACATCAGACAACACATCACACATCAGACAGCACATAACACATCAGACAGCACATAACACATACAGGCAGCACATAACACATACAGGCAGAACATAACACATACAGGCAGCACATAACACATCAGACAGCACATCACACATCAGACAACACATAACACATCAGACAACACATAACACATCAGACAGCACATAACACATCAGACAGCACATAACACATCAGACAACACATAACACATCAGACAGCACATAACACATCAGACAGCACATAACACATACAGGCAGCACATAACACATCAGACAGCACATAACACATCAGGCAGCACATAACACATACAGGCAGCACATAACACATCAGACAACACATCACACATCAGACAGCACATAACACATACAGGCAGCACATAACACATACAGGCAGCACATAACACATACAGGCAGCACATAACACATCAGGCAGAACAGAGCACATCAGACAGAACATAACACATCAGACAGCACATAACACATACAGTACATGCAGCACATAACACATACAGGCAGCACATAACACATAGAGGCAGCACATAACACATCAGACAACACATAACACATACAGGCAGCACATAACACATACAGGCACCACATAACACATCAGGCAGCACATAACACATCAGACAGCACATAACACATCAGACAGCACATACCACATACAGGCAGCACATAACACATACAGGCAGCATATAACACATACAGGCAGCACATAACACATACAGGCAGCACATAACACATCAGGCAGTACATAACACATACAGGCAGTACATAACACATACAGACAGCACATAACACATACAGGCAGCACATAACACATACAGGCAGCACATAACACGTCAGACAGCACATAACACATCAGACAGCACATAACACATACAGGCAGCACATAACATAAGACAGACATAACACATCAGACAGCACATAACACATACAGGCAGCACATTACACATCAGGCAGCACATAACACATACAGGCAGCACATAACACATACAGACAGCACATAAACACATCAGACAGCACAGACTGTGGAGACCCGTATGTTTGAAGCGGTGCCCTCCCCTCTTCCCCCCAGTCCCCAAATGAAAACACGGGCAGGCCTAGATGGGGTGAAAACAGGTCGGTCACAGTTTATTAAGTTCATAGGTAGAGAAGGGGCCTTCCATGTCATTACGAGCTCGTCGCCGCAACCTTGTCTGCGACCGACCGGCGTGCAGCCAACGAGCTGTTACGACCTTGGCCCCCTCTCCGCCATTTTCCGCTGTGACGTAATTTCAAATACAAGGGTTGCATCTATATTCATATATTCAGTTAACACACAATTATTCTGGTAAAAAAAAAACAATAAAACTAATAAGAGGGTGCTGAGCATATAAGGGAGGGAGGGTGGGACAAAAGCTTCTAGAGGGGCAGCCAGAGGGAAAGAGGAAATCGCTGACCCCGGGCACTGAATTTAACCCCTGTAGGTGTGGCTGGACCCCCCTTTCTCTTGTGATCCCGTTGGTCAGCTGGGCATCCCAATTAGTGGCTCACCTAGGGAATGGTGGAAAGAGGGGATATGGGCACGACCCTTGCTTCCTTTAGGCTTGGTCAGGGGGGGGGGCTCCACAGTCAGAGACACGTTCCTTAAGCAGTATCGTGCCTGCCAGACTGTGGAGACCCGTATGTTTGAAGCGGTGCCCTCCCCTCTTCCCCCCAGTCCCCAAATGAAAACACGGGCAGGCCTAGATGGGGTGAAAACAGGTCGGTCACAGTTTATTAAGTTCATAGGTAGAGAAGGGGCCTTCCATGTCATTACGAGCTCGTCGCCGCAACCTTGTCTGCGACCGACCGGCGTGCAGCCAACGAGCTGTTACGACCTTGGCCCCCTCTCCGCCATTTTCCGCCACGGAGGATCATGTGTACCGCCTACACAGGACTCCGACCCCACCCATCACCTTCAGGGCCTGATCCACTCCGTCCTGTATCCCGGACAACAAAATGTCTTGACCAATGTCCGTAAGGTGCACTCCGTCTGCCCTCAGCAGTGCAGAGTTATCGCCTTCCAACTGGTGGTGACGCACCACGATTCCACATCTTTCTCTCATGAATTTTGCCATTCTCGCATTGATCTTTCTCCTTGACCGCTCTATGCCATTTGCATTTTTTGCTCCGTGCCATACCGCTCGTGGTACTATCTCTGACCACACCCATACTGTATCCGGGAAGAGGTAGGCCAAACGTTCGATGTCCGTCTTCATCACTGTTAGTAGTTCGACCGTACTGCGTTTCACCAAATCATTGCCACCAGCATGAATCACCATTACCAACGGCCCCGTGGCCGACCTGGAGATGTCCACCATCTCCGGGAAAATTTGTTGCCATCTTAGCCCTCTGATGCCTCTCCAATTGACCTCAACGTTTCTGAAGCCAAGGTTCTTTCCTCCTGGTCGAATCATGGCTCTTTTTTCTGCCCAGTAAATATAAGAGTGACCAACTACCCAGACTGCCGGTCTGCAGTCGCCTGTAATAGATAAACGTGTTATTTCAGCAAATCCGGTCTTATATATCTGGCAAAGCAAGCGGACTTCCATCGACCCATTCTCTGCACTTCAGCCTCCGTTACTCCTGCCCTCGCTGCCTCAGTGGCTGCCCCGATTCGGAAGGAATGTGTCCCGTATTCCTTCGGATTCTCCCCAGCTTTCGCTAAGCACTGTTTAAACATTGCTTGGAATTGATACTTGGTAAGCGGGGACCCGTCCGTATGGGAAAGAAAAAATCTGCTTGCGTGTCTGATCAGCGCGTACTGTTTGACTATTTTTAGTGGGCATACTGGGCCGTCTGCTGAGTTAACCAGGACCCACGTGCCCCTCCCGGTGGGGTCGCATTTGGATTTACGCACGCGAATGCGCAGAGCGTTGCTGCATATGACTAAATCCTCGTTGAGTAGCCCGCCTTCAGTTGCTGTTTTTGAGCGTGGTAACAATTCACCAATGCGCAGCGCGCCGAAAAAAACGATAGCGAAGGCTGCTGATATGAGGGACGCCTCGTATGGAGACTTGCATATTGAGGGGGATATTGCAATAATGTCGTGTAGTAATTTCAGTGACATGGGGCGACGACATTCCTGACTAGGTTGAAGCCTTTTCCAGCCTTTCATGGCTTGCTTAATGACAAAGAACTTCGTCACATCCACCCACCCTGCTAATTGAAAAAAGAAGGCTATCCCTGATAAATGCCGTTGTGCCGATGTGCCCGACGCCCCTTGTTCTTTGAGCCGAAGCAAAAATTCCGTCGTCACTTCGCTTCTTGCGCGGTCGCAGTTATGAACGGGCCTACCCTGGATTAGTGAACACCACTCCTCCCAAGCCTTACCATAGACCTGCCAGGTAGCCGGTGTAACGGAGGCACGGATTAGAGGCATTAGTGATTGGCTACAGTGTCCCATAGCGATGGAGGACACGGGATACCCTCTGGATGCGCCATTGGGAGATGGTCTGTGAAGGCCTGCCAATCGGAACATAAAAGAGAGTTAACCAGGTTATCGTCTGTCTGCCATTATATGAGCTCGGCACCAGATGTTGTGTCTCAGGCACAGAAGGGCGAGCCTGCGTAGCAGAGCCAGTAAGGGCAGCGACGCAGACGACATGTGATTTAAGCTCTTCGCCGTTATCGGGTTTTTTGTTGGAAATCGAATGTTTGAGTTTTCCAGCTGGTGACCCCATAACTCCACGGACAATACTATTGTGAATATTTCTAGCAGGGCTGGGTCACTCCCCCAGCTTGATGTGGCCCACAGATCCGGCCAGCTGCCGGTACACCACTGGTTCTTGTAGATTGCTGCAAAGCTCTTTTTATTACGTCCACCTACAGTGAGCCCTATGTCTGTGCTTGACGTCTCTTTAGCCATGACGCAGGTATGGCCATTGAAAGATTGAAGGAAAGTCTTCCAGACTAGTAAGTCTGCCTTCAGGGAGCGAGTGAGCCTGATTCTATGGCCTGGTTGGGAAATGCCCTTTGTTGCTAGTGATAATCGCCGAGAGAAGGCCCTGCCGACCGGCATTACGCGGCTGGCGAATGTCAGCAGACCCAGCAAGGACTGCATCTGTCGGAGGGTAACCTTTTTCGCCTCGCAGAAACCTTCCCGCATATGCAGTGTTTTCTGAATTTTCTCTGCTGGCAGGCGAAAAACCATTGCGTTAGTGTCTATCTCGATGCCGAGGAAAGGCAAGACGTTACAGGGGCCGACTGTTTTTTCTGGTGATAGCGGGACACCGAACCGCTGAGCTATAAATTTAAATTTTGTGAGGAGGAGGGAGCAGAGTTTTGAGTTTACGGGGCCGACGAATAAAAAGTCGTCGAGGTAATGGATCAGGGAATTGCTGCCTGTTTCGTAACGAACTACCCAGTCCAGGAACGAACTGAACAACTCAAAGTAGTGACATGAGATGGAACATCCCATTGGCAGACACATATCGTAATAATAGTGTTCGTTCACCTTGCAGCCTAGCAGGTGGAAGCAGTCGGGATGCACGGGTAATAGGCGGAATGCCGCCTCTATGTCAGATTTAGCTAGCAGGGCACCGGGCCCCGCTTCGCGGACTAATTCTACTGCTTTGTCAAAGGACGCGTATGTTACCGATGCTTCCTCTGGGGGGATTCCGTCGTTAACCGATGCGCCTTTTGGGTGGGACAGATGATGGATTAGACGATACTTCCCGGGTTCCTTTTTTGGGATAATGCCTAGCGGGGATATCCTGATATTTTGGAAAGGGATTGATTCAAAGGGGCCCGCCATTCGGCCTAGGTTTACTTCATTTTGAATTTTTTGTTTCAAGATGTCGGGGAATTCGCGAGCGGATTTTAGGTTATGCGCCAGGGTTGGTGTTCTATTAGGTTTGAAGGGGATAATAAAACCGTGTGTAAAGCCGGAGTGCAATTGCCTTGCAGCTTCTTTATTAGGGTAGAGGTTTAACCAGGGGGCCATTGCGGTTACGCTCACCGGGGTTCTGCCTTGTAGGCACCCTGATTGCTGGACGGGTACACCTTGCTGCTGGGTGTCCTCCTCCACAAGCAGAGCAGTCGTGTCTGTATCTGCACGATGCGTGGAAACGGCAATTTCCCTCATTAAATTGCCAGCAGGGCCCGTTTTTTCGCACGACCACTGAGTGTTGGGCTGCGGGGTAGCTAGTGGTCGTAGGTGAAAAGGGGGGCTGCTTCTGTGACAGCATCAGTCGTAACCATACGTCTGTCGCTTTAACTCCCCAGCCTAGGCTGGGTTGCAGGGCCAGCCGCCTGCGGAACTCCTCGTCATACCGCCGCCAGGCTGACCCGCCATGGGCCTTGTATGAGTTATATATCAGATCCTGATATATATAGAGCTCGGAGCAGCGTTCCGGATGCTTCTGGCCCATAATACAGCCTAAGACTGCGAAAGCCTGTAGCCAATTATTCATCGTCTGCGCTATTTTCGGTCTATTTCTGTCGTATGAACGGTCGTTTGTCCTCCTTTCTTTATCTATAGTCAGTTGGTCGGGGGATAATAGGGACCATATGTCAATATAGTCATTATTCCAGATTTTGTCTCTTGTCTCCTGATCTATGTGCGCCCCTAGGGGGCTAATACCGCAGAAGAACGCGTCCTTGTGAAGGCTCGCTAGCTGCGGTGTAGCTTTATCTTCTGGTGTAGCGCGAGAGCGCGTCAGCTGATGAATTAATGCCTTAATGGTTGACGCTAGCTCGTTCCCCACTGCGTTATGCCCGATATTATGTACGGTGTCGTGTGCATTGGCCTCGGAGAACTCACCGCTGTGTGATGCAGGAAGAGCGACTCCATGTGATGGAGGGACCCCGGCTCCCACTCGATTGACGGACGGAGGAGCGACTCCATGTGATGGAGGGACCCCGGCTCCCGCTGGGATGATGGCTAGAGGAGCGACTCCAGGTGATGGAGGGACTCCGGCTACCGCTGGGATGATGGCTGGGGGAGCGACTCCGGGTGCTGGAGGGACTCCGGCTCCCGCTGGGATGATGGCTGGCGGAGCGACTCCGGGTGCTGGAGGGACTCCTGCTTGGATGATGGTCTGGTTAATTTCGCCGGGCGCCCTGGGAGATGACCGGTCTCCCTGGCTGACAGCCATGGATGCGGCTCGTGACCGCTGGCGTCGGTCGAGAGGCCGGGCTAGTCTAGTGGGACTCTCGGATTTGTCGGACCATTGTGAAGATGATGATGGGGTACGCCATCTGGAGGACCGCGATCTGTGGCGGCTCCTATGGGAGCTGCGTCTCCGGTGGTAATGTCGGGATCGCCTTTTAGAGGGATGTGGGGAATGGCGTCGGGACTCGTCGGAGGAGGTTGGGGAGGACCTGCCGCGCCTATGCCTACGCCTGCTGTGGCTATGGGTGCGCTGGGGGGCGACCGAGGGGACATTATAACTTGTGCTAATTGTTTCGCAGGGCGGGTTATGTGCAGTAACTAAGTGGTTTCCGCTGGTTAATGTTGGGATGTGCACTGAATGTGGTGAGTTAGTGGGGATTACGTGGTTAGTGGTGTGCTGAGCATTGCTGGGGGGCAGGAGTATAGGGGGCATTGTATGTCTGGTAAGGGCTGTGTGAGGGGGGGCTGTTAGTGGGGCTGTGGTGTGTGTGTCAGTGGTGATTGCTGGTGTGCTGAGCATTGCTGGGGGGCAGGAGGGGGAGTATAGGGGGCATTGTGTGTCTGGTGAGGGATGTGTGAGGGGGGGCTGTTAGTGGGGCTGTGGTGTGTGTGTCAGTGGTGATTGCTGGTGTGCTGAGCATTGCTGGGGGGCAGGAGGGGGAGTATAGGGGGCATTGTATGTCTGGTAAGGGCTGTGTGAGGGGGGGCTGTTAGTGGGGCTGTGGTGTGTGTGTCAGTGGTGATTGGTGCACTGTGTGTAACGTTATAGCCCTGCTGCAGGGAGCGCTGATCGGTCAGGAGAGACCGAGCAGAGGAACCCGCAGCTGTGGACATTACACTGGTGATCTCCGCCTCCTGTGTAAGCATCACGCTGGAGCCTGCTGGAGGGGCGGAGCCTGTAGGAGGGGAGGTGCTCGCCTGCTGGCATTGCAACAGGGGAGTGGGCGGTGCCCGGGAATGACGCTGCATGGTGGGCGGAGCCAGGACGCTCGGCCTGGAAGAGGAGGAGGTGATTTGTCTCCTGGATCTCTGGAGGGGGCAGGGCGCTTCCACGTGGGGCTTAGCTTTTCCTGGCCGGCGCCGGTGATGCAGGGGTTCACCGGTGACCCGGAGGCGCTGTGGGGGGCGAGAGCAGCGCTGGGAGCGTCTGTCTCCCTGGACCGGCAGCTCCCTGGGCTTGGTTTGGGCTGAGAGCTCCGTGTGCAGGGGGCTAGTGACCGGCTGGATCCCGGGGGAGCTAGTGCTGGAGTGTGGGGCTGCGGGGGAGGCTAGCGAGCACTCGGGCTGATCTATGGGGAAGTCCGGAGGGGCTGTGGTGGGGGCTTGTGAGGATGAGGCCTGGGCATACAGATCTATGGGGTGGCCTGGAGGGGCTGCGGTGGACGGAGTCCCAGGGATGGATAGTATTCCCTGAGAAGCCGGAGAGGGCGCAGGGAGGGGAGCGCTGAGGCCAGAAATAAGGGCTTGTAGCCAGTGCTCACCTTCCTGTGCCGCTCTCTGCCGCAGGGCCTCCATCAGGGAGTCAGCCATGACGATCGTCTCCATGGGGTCCTCAGGAACAAAAGCTTCTAGAGGGGCAGCCAGAGGGGAAAGAGGAAATCGCTGACCCCGGGCACTGAATTTAACCCCTGTAGGTGTGGCTGGACCCCCCTTTCTCTTGTGATCCCGTTGGTCAGCTGGGCATCCCAATTAGTGGCTCACCTAGGGAATGGTGGAAAGAGGGGATATGGGCACGACCCTTGCTTCCTTTAGGCTTGGTCAGGGGGGGGGGCTCCACAGTCAGAGACACGTTCCTTAAGCAGTATCGTGCCTGCCATAACACATCAGACAGCACATAACACATACAGGCAGCACATAACACATACAGACAGCACATAAACACATCAGACAGCACATAACACATACAGGCAGCACATAACACATACAGGCAGAACATAACACATACAGACAGCACATAACACATCAGACAGCACATAACACATCAGACAGCACATAACACATACAGGCAGAACATAACACATACAGACAGCACATAACACATCAGGCAGCACATAACACATACAGGCAGCACATAAACACATCAGACAGCACATAACACATCAGACAGCACATAACACATACAGGCAGAACATAACACATACAGACAGCACATAACACATCAGGCAGCACATAACACATACAGGCAGCACATAACACATACAGACAGCACATAAACAAATCAGACAGCACATAACACATCAGACAGCACATAACACATACAGTACATGCAGCACATAACACATACAGGCAGCACATAACACATAGAGGCAGCACATAACACATCAGACAACACATAACACATACAGGCAGCACATAACACATACAGACAGCACATAAACACATCAGGCACCACATAACACATCAGGCAGCACATAACACATCAGACAGCACATAACACATACAGGCAGCACATATCACATACAGACAGCACATAACACATACAGGCAGCACATAACACATACAGACAGCACATAAACACATCAGGCACCACATAACACATCAGGCAGCACATAACACATCAGACAGCACATAACTCATACAGACAGCACATAACACATACAGGCAGCACATAACACATCAGACAGCACATAACACATAGAGGCAGCACATAACACATACAGGCAGCACATAACACATAGAGGCAGCACATAACACATCAGACAACACATAACACATACAGGCAGCACATAACACATACAGGCAGCACATAACACATACAGACAGCACATAAACACACCAGGCAGCACATAACACATCAGGCAGCACATAACACATCAGACAGCACATAACACATCTGACAGCACATAACACATACAGGCAGTACATAACACATACAGACAGCACATAACACATACAGACAGCACATAACACATCAGACAGCACATAACACATCAGACAGCACATAACACATCAGACAGCACATAACACATACAGGCAGCACATAACACATACAGGCAGCACAGAACACATCAGGCAGCACATAACATAAGACAGACATAACACATCAGACAGCACATAACACATACAGGCAGCACATAACACATACAGGCAGCACATAACACATACAGGCAGCACATAACACATCAGACAGCACATAACACATACAGGCAGCACATAACACATCAGACAGCACATAACACATACAGGCAGTACATAACACATACAGACAGCACATAACACATACAGGCAGCACATAACACATCAGGCAGCACATAACACATCAGACAGCACATAACACATACAGGCAGCACATAACACATCTGACAGCACATAACACATACAGGCAGCACATAACACATCTGACAGCACATAACACATCAGACAGCACATAACACATCAGACAGCACATAACACATTAGACAGCACACAACACATTAAACAGCACATAACACATACAGGCAGCACATAACACATCAGGCAGCACATAACACATCAGACAGCACATAACACATACAGGCAGCACATAACACATCAGGCAGCACATAACACATCAGGCAGCACATAACACATCAGACAGCACATAACACATACAGGCAGCACATAACACATCTGACAGCACATAACACATCAGACAGCACATAACACATCAGACAGCACATAAACACATCAGACAGCACATAACACATCAGACAGCACATAACACATCAGACAGCACATAACACATCAGACAGCACATAACACATCAGACAGCACATAACACATCAGACAGCACATAACACATACAGGCAGCACAGAACACATCAGGCAGCACATAACACATCAGACAGCACATAACACATACAGGCAGCACATAACACATACAGGCAGCACATAACACATCAGGCAGAACAGAACACATCAGACAGAACATAACACATCAGACAGCACATAACACATCAGACAGCACATAACACATACAGTACATGCAGCACATAACACATACAGGCAGCACATAACACATAGAGGCAGCACATAACACATCAGACAACACATAACACATACAGGCAGCACATAACACATACAGACAGCACATAAACACATCAGGCACCACATAACACATCAGGCAGCACATAACACATCAGACAGCACATAACACATACAGGCAGCACATATCACATACAGACAGCACATAACACATACAGGCAGCACATAACACATACAGACAGCACATAAACACATCAGGCACCACATAACACATCAGGCAGCACATAACACATCAGACAGCACATAACTCATACAGACAGCACATAACACATACAGTACATGCAGCACATAACACATCAGGCAGCACATAACACATAGAGGCAGCACATAACACATCAGACAACACATAACACATACAGGCAGCACATAACACATACAGGCAGCACATAACACATACAGACAGCACATAAACACACCAGGCAGCACATAACACATCAGGCAGCACATAACACATCAGACAGCACATAACACATCTGACAGCACATAACACATACAGGCAGTACATAACACATACAGACAGCACATAACACATACAGACAGCACATAACACATCAGACAGCACATAACACATCAGACAGCACATAACACATACAGGCAGCACATAACACATACAGGCAGCACAGAACACATCAGGCAGCACATAACATAAGACAGACATAACACATCAGACAGCACATAACACATACAGGCAGCACATAACACATACAGGCAGCACATAACACATACAGGCAGCGCATAACACATCAGACAGCACATAACACATACAGGCAGCACATAACACATCAGACAGCACATAACACATACAGGCAGTACATAACACATACAGACAGCACATAACACATACAGGCAGCACATAACACATCAGGCAGCACATAACACATCAGGCAGCACATAACACATCAGACAGCACATAACACATACAGGCAGCACATAACACATCTGACAGCACATAACACATCAGACAGCACATAACACATCAGACAGCACATAACACATCAGACAGCACATACCACATACAGACAGCACATAAACACATCAGACAGCACATAACACATCAGACAGCACATAACACATCAGACAGCACATAACACATCAGACAGCACATAACACATCAGACAGCACATAACACATACAGGCAGCAAATAACACATACAGACAGCACATAACACATCAGGCAGAACAGAACACATCAGACAACACATAACACATCAGACAGCACATAACACATCAGACAGCACATAACACATACAGGCAGCACATAACACATCAGATAACACATCAGACAGCACATCACACATACAGGCAGCACATAACACATACACGCAGCACATAACACATCAGACAACACATAACACATCAGACAGCACATTACACATACAGGCAGCACATAACACATACAGGCAGCACATAACACATCAGACAGCACATAAAACATACAGGCAGCACATAACACATACAGACAGCACATAACACATACAGGCAGCACATAACACATACAGGCAGCACATAACACATCAGACAGCACATAAAACATACAGGCAGCACATAACACATACAGGCAGCACATAACACATACAGGCAGCACATAACACATCAGACAGCACATAACACATCAGACAGCACATAACACATACAGGCAGCACATAACACATCAGGCAGCACATAAACACATACAGTACATGCAGCACATAACACATCAGACAACACATAACACATCAGACAGCACATAACACATACAGGCAGCACATAACACGTACAGACAGCACATAACACATCTGACAGCACATAACACATCAGATAACACATCAGACAGCACATAACACATACAGGCAGCACAGAACACATCAGGCAGCACATAACACATCAGACAGCACATAACACATACAGGCAGCACATAACACATACAGGCAGCAC
Organism: Anomaloglossus baeobatrachus; assembly: GCF_048569485.1. Classification (NCBI taxonomy): domain Eukaryota; kingdom Metazoa; phylum Chordata; class Amphibia; order Anura; family Aromobatidae; genus Anomaloglossus; species Anomaloglossus baeobatrachus. The sequence continues at coordinate 319,940 of NC_134360.1, read as the reverse complement.
ATAACACATCAGACAGCACATAACACATACAGGCAGAACAGAACACATCAGACAGAACATAACACATACAGGCAGCACATAACACATCAGGCAGCACATAACACATCAGACAGCACATAACACATACAGGCAGCACATAACACATCTGACAGCACATAACACATACAGGCAGCACATAACACATACAGGCAGCACATAACACATCAGACAGCACATAACACATCAGACAGCACATAACACATTAGACAGCACACAACACATCAAACAGCACATAACACATCAGACAGCACATAACACATACAGTACATGCAGCACATAACACATACAGGCAGCACATAACACATAGAGGCAGCACATAACACATCAGACAACACATAACACATACAGGCAGCACATAACACATACAGACAGCACATAACACATCAGACAGCACATAACACATACAGGCAGCACATATCACATACAGACAGCACATAACACATACAGGCAGCACATAACACATACAGACAGCACATAAACACATCAGGCACCACATAACACATCAGGCAGCACATAACACATCAGACAGCACATAACACATCAGGCAGCACATAACACATACAGACAGCACATAACTCATACAGACAGCACATAACACATACAGGCAGCACATAACACATACAGACAGCACATAACACATACAGGAAGCACATAACACATACAGGCAGCACATAACACATACAGACAGCACATAACACATCAGACAGCACATAACACATCAGACAGCACATAACACATACAGGCAGCACATAACACATACAGACAGCACATAACACATACAGGCAGCACATAACACATACAGACAGCACATAACACATACAGGCAGCACATAACACATACAGGCAGCATATAACACATCAGGCAGCACATAACACATCAGGCAGTACATAACACATACAGGCAGTACATAACACATACAGGCAGCACATAACACATACAGGCAGCACATAACACATCAGACAGCACAAAACACATCAGACAGCACATAACACATACAGGCAGCACATAACACATACAGACAGCACATAACACATACAGGCAGCACATAACACATACAGGCAGCATATAACACATCAGGCAGCACATAACACATCAGGCAGTACATAACACATACAGACAGCACATACCACATACAGGCAGCACATAACACATACAGACAGCACATAACACATACAGACAGCACATAACACATCAGACAGCACATAACACATACAGGCAGCATATAACACATACAGGCAGCATATAACACATCAGGCAGCACATAACACATACAGACAGCACATAACACATACAGACAGCACATAACACATCAGACAGCACATAACACATACAGGCAGCACATAACACATACAGGCAGCATATAACACATCAGGCAGCACATAACACATCAGGCAGTACATAACACATACAGACAGCACATAACACATACAGACAGCACATAACACGTCAGACAGCACATAACACATCAGACAGCACATAACACATCAGACAGCACATAACACATACAGTACATGCAGCACATAACACATACAGGCAGCACATAACACATAGAGGCAGCACATAACACATACAGGCAGCACATAACACATCAGACAGCACATAACACATACAGACAGCACATAACACATACAGACAGCACATAAACACATACAGGCAGCACATAAACACATACAGGCAGCACATAACACATACAGGTAGCACATAACACATACAGGCAGTACATAACACATCAGGCAGCACATAACATAAGACAGACATAACACATCAGACAGCACATAACACATACCGGCAGCACATAACACATACAGACAGCACATAACACATACAGGCAGTACATAACACATACAGACAGCACATAACACATACAGGCAGCACATAACACATACAGGCAGCACATAACACATCAGACAGCACATAACACATACAGGCAGCACATAACATGACTGATGGACTAGTGAATTGCGCTCCTGGTAACCTAATAAATAAGACACCACACACTGCGTGACATGGATTAAAATTTTGGCCACAGCAGCCCTTTATTTTTAATAAGAAAAAACATCAACAAGAAAAAACAAGATTATCGGCCCAGAGATGTGGTTGTTATAAATCCCAGCCCCATATCCCCCTCCGCCGTGTACACCTAGCTCAAGGGGGAATCTGGGTATACCCCTTGATCATTTTCCTTGTGTCCGCTGAGCTCCTCCCCAGGGACCCATCTATTCCACTGTCCACTGAGCTCCTCCCCAGGGACCCATATTCCACTGTCCGCTGAGCTCTGGCCCAGGGACCCCATTAAAAACATAATTCTCCAACCAACAAAGAGGGGGTTTAAACAACCACATCCCGCCGCCGCCAAATGCTGCTGTAACATACAATATTAAAATGTTAATGTCATGATGTATTTTACCTTCTCACTGTATTTGCTGTAATACTATGTCAGGATGTGATGTCACTTTCCTTTGGTTGTACTTACTGAACACTTTGAAATGTCTTGGGATGTAAGTAACCATACCTTCCCCCCATCTCCTGTGTCTCTGGGCCCATAATGCAATTATCTCTTGTCCACACAGCCAGGGGAACTTCTCATTGTTTCGTAAGCAGTGGATAACGCCAACTACACAAACCTGTAGACATCTCGGAGCCAACCTTCTAGAATCTTCTAGTGGGCCCAACCATTGCATAGACCCCTACCCTTGAGGGGCGGGCCCACGAGCTCAAACAATTCACTCCTGTTTCTAAATGCAGTTGGGAGTTGAGTTTTGAAGAGGAAGGGAGCGAGATCTGAATCTGCGGACAGACCTCGCCGTCCAGTGGATTGTGTGGGATTTCTGGGACTCTGAAAAGGACTATTACGTTGTGATCTGGCACTTTGGATTATCGGGAGGTGCCCCCGAATCTGTTTTATTTGGACTTGTCGTGTGCTGTTCCTGTATTCCTGTTAGTAAACCTGTTGGATCATCCTCGGCCTGTTGTCTCTCTTTGCTCTGATGTACACCCCGTCACAAACTGGTGGCAGCAGCGGGATCAGAGCAGAAGAAATGGAGGACAACAGCCAATCGACGTCTGAAACCAGAACCTCAGGATACAGGAACTGGACTGTGGCGAGTCTACAAACAAAGGCCCTTGAATTAGGTGTCGGCTACAAAGGACTCTCTAAGGAGCAACTAATTGAGGCATTGGAACACGCTTGCCTGCAACATGGCACCGAGGAACAATTTCCACAGCAAGGGGAGCAAAGACGGGAGCCGGAGGTGAATACCCAAAAAAGTCAATGGGTTGTGTGGTACAAGGAAAAGATGGCACTGCTTGGAGATGAGGCCACCATAGAAGATAAGAGGGAGGCCATGCGTGGAGCTGAAGAGAAGGAGCGCAGGATGGAGGAGATGGCATTGCTGGATAAGCAGCTCGCTGTGGAAGCCGCGAGAGGTTCCAGACAGACTGTAACCCCAGCACCCATCATGAGGGAACTTCCCAGAGTGTCCCGCAAAGACTTCAAGCAGTTTAATGAGGCTGCTGGTGACATTGAGGGCTTCTTCCAGGACTTTGAGCATCAGTGTCGATTAATGGAAGTCCCAGAAAGGGAGCGCGTCCGGCATCTGGTTGGGCTCTTAGAGGGTGGAGCTGCTGCAGCCTATAGAGCTATGGACCCTCGGTGGAACTGTGAGTATGCGGATATTAAACAGACTATTCTAGAACATTATGCTGTAACGCCAGACACTTACAGGACTCAGTTCCGTACTCTAGCATGTGATGAGGAAGTGTCCTTCAAGATGTATGCCCACAAACTCAAACATCTGTGGCATCGTTGGTTGGAGGCAGAGGAGGCCTTAACCTTGGAGACCGTCCTCCAGGTCCTCCTAAAAGAGCAGTTTTACTTCAAGTGCCCCGCTGAGATCCGGGAATGGGTGCGTGAAAGGAGACCAGCCACTGTGGAGGAAGCTGCAGCTCTAGCTGATGAGGCTCTCACCATCAAGCCTCAGTGGAAAAAACTACTACCCAGTGAGAAAAAAAACACCAACCCCCCAACGCTGGTGGCCCCTGGTCCTTCTGGCCCCAATGTTCACCATCACCCTAGACCGTCAACTCATGGGGACCTTCGTGTGACTGTGCCTCGCATTACTCATGCTCCACCTTTGGGAATACGACGCGGAGGAAGAATCCCAGAGCGCAGATGTTATGGATGTGGGCAGCCTGGGCACATGCAATTCCAATGTCCAGGTGTTCGTAGACAGAACAGCTACAGACCGCCTTTGCCTGTTCATTACCTACAGACACCTTCACCAGGAGAAGAGCTGGATTCTGTGCCTGATGACTTGCCAAGTGACTCAGATATCCTGGCTCCCCTACCCGGAGTCTATGGGGTGCGAGCTCCAGCCACCTGTTCTTCTGATCTTCAGGACAAACATCTACAGGAGGTCGTGCTGGATGGCCAAAAAGTTGTTGGCTTCCGTGACACTGGGGCTTTCCTCACCATAGCCGATCCCCGAGTAATTCAACCACAAGCAATTCAAAAGGGACCAGGAATTGCCATTGAACTGGCAGGAGGTACCCAGAGATATATTCCAAGAGCGAGTGTGACCCTGGATTATGGCTTTGGGGCAAAACAATGTGTGGTCGGTGTGATGAGCGGCCTCCCTGCAGACGTTCTTCTAGGAAATGATGTGGGGAATCTTCATTGCCACTTTGTCGGTGCGGTAACCAGAAGTCAAGCCAAGAGAGCAGCCCGTGTGGACGTGTACAACCCATCCATGGAACTGAGGCCACCAGAACTGCCATTACAGCCGGTGAGTGATTCTTCTTGTGGGGATAATATGAATGTTACTTGGGATAAAGTTCAGTTTAGACAAGAAGTAGAGACTGACCCCACCCTTGCTAGTTTTAGAACTCGGGCTGAAATAGGGCAGCTAGGGGAAAACGGAGAAAGAATTATCAGAGAAAATGGACTTCTGTATCGGGTTGCCAATGCCGACTCCCTAGATAAGCCCTGGACTTATAGCAAACAGCTGATTGTTCCTCAGAAGTACAGAATTCCCCTATTACACCTGGCTCATGACATTCCTACGGCTGGCCATCAAGGCAAAACCCGCACCGAGAGACGATTGACTCAAACTTTTTATTGGCCGGGGATTTCCCAAGCAGTGGCGCATTTCTGCCGAACTTGTGACATATGTCAGCGTAGAGGGCGACCCGGAGATCACCCAAAGGCACCCCTGCAACCGCTCCCTATAATAGAAGAACCCTTTCAAAGAGTAGCTGTTGATATCATTGGACCTCTGGCTAAACCAAGTAAATCTGGAAAGCAGTACATTCTCACTGTTGTGGACTACGCCACCCGATATCCAGAAGCCGTGGCCTTGTCAAGTATCTCTGCAGCCAAGGTGGCCGAGGCCTTGGTTATTATTTTTTCCAGAGTAGGATTCCCCAGTGAGATCTTGTCGGACCAAGGCTCCCAGTTTATGTCAGAGTTGGTCCAGTGTCTGTGGCGCACCTGTGGAGTACGAGCGATCCGAACGACCCCGTATCATCCCCAAACAAATGGACTTTGTGAACGATTCAACGGCACTCTGAAGAATATGCTGAGGGCCTTCACGGACCGAGATTCAGACTGGGAGAAGTACCTACCCCATCTCTTGTTTGCCTATCGGGAAGTTCCCCAGGAGTCCACTGGGTTCTCCCCCTTTGAACTACTCTATGGAAGAAAGGTCCGAGGACCCTTAACCCTGCTCAAGGAATACTGGGAGGGGCAAGTTGAAGATACAGGAACCCCTGTTGTCCCTTATGTCCTAAAGCTGCGAGAAACCTTGGCCCAACTTGCTAGTTTTGCACAGAGTCATTTGCGTATGGCTCAAACCAGACAGAAGACATGGTATGACCGTAACGCACGCTATCGGGAGTTTGTAGAAGGACAACAAGTCTTAATGATTGTTCCCCATCGGCAGAATAAACTGCAGACCACATGGGAGGGTCCCTTCCGGGTTCTCAGAAAACTGAATGATACCAATTACCTTCTTGCTTTAGATGATCAGGGGCTAAGGCAAAAGACTGTCCATGTGAATATGATTAAGGAGTACCATGACCGGAACATTCCAATGATAGCAAGCTGTCGGTTGGCTTCAGAAGATGGTCAAGAGGATGAGGACTCTCTACCTGATCTCGTGGAAGCAGCGAGAGCCCCATCCACTGTGGAACAGGTTCCCCTGGGAGATTACCTGGACTCCTTACAGAAAATCCAGATGCTGGAAGTGCTTCAACAGAGACGGGCTGCTTTCTCATCCCAACCAGGTCGAACCACCGTCACCCAACATCATGTGGACACTCAGGGCATCCGTCCCATACAACTGGCTCCTTACCGGGTACCTGAATCAGTTCGAAACACCATGCAGCACGAACTGGAGGAGATGTTACAGCTTGGGGTAATCCAGGCCTCCCATAGCCCTTGGGCCTCCCCTGTGGTGTTAGTACCCAAGAAGGATGGGAGTACTCGATTTTGTGTGGACTATCGGCGACTAAACGACCATACCGTCAGCGATCCTTACCCAATGCCTCGTATTGACGAACTTCTAGACCGACTGGCTGGGTCCCGATATGTCACTACCTTGGATCTCAGTAAGGGATACTGGCAGATCCCTCTAACGGATGAAGGGAGAGAACGGTCCGCTTTTATAACCCCCTTTGGTCTGTATGAATTTCTAAGCATGCCTTTTGGAATGAAAAATGCCCCGGCCACCTTCCAGAGAATGGTGGATCAGATCCTCCGGGGATGTGATGACTTTGCTTGTGCCTACTTGGATGATATCGCCGTCTTCAGCCACACATGGGAGGAACATCTGAATCAAGTAGCCATTATTTTGGACCTGATTCTTGCAGCCGGCCTAACTATTCGACCCGATAAATGCCAATTGGGGATGGGGGAAGTCCAGTACCTAGGACATAGAGTGGGAGGAGGGAAGCTCCGACCTGAGCCTGCCAAAATCCAGGCTATTAGAGACTGGCCTGTACCCCAAACTAAGAAACAAGTTATGGCTTTTCTGGGCACTGCCAGTTATTACCGAAAATTTGTTTCTCATTTCAGTACTGTGGCCAAGCCTCTTACCGACCTGACCAAGAAAACAATGCCCCGGCTGGTGATCTGGACTCCAGCCTGTGATGAGGCTTTTCACCGGCTGAAGGATGCTTTGATCTGCGATCCTGTCCTGGCTGCTCCAGACTACAAGAGGAGATTCATTGTGCAAACGGATGCCTCTGCTTATGGACTGGGAGCTGTCCTCAGCCAGGTGAATGCAGCTGGGGACGAGCACCCCATCGCCTATCTCAGCCGGAAACTGCTGGACCGAGAAGTGGCCTATGCAACTGTTGAGAAGGAATGTCTGGCTGTAGTGTGGGCCCTTAAGAAACTACGGCCGTATCTGTATGGACGGGAATTCACTGTGGTTACTGATCACAATCCCCTCACCTGGCTGAACAGAGTCTCTGGGGACAATGGACGCTTACTGCGATGGAGCCTGGCTCTGCAGCCCTATAACTTTACCATACAATATAGAAGGGGCAGCCAACACCAAAATGCAGATGGACTGTCCAGGCAAGAGGAGCCTTGAGTCCTGTCAGCCATGCCTGCGTGTACTTAACCAGCGACCTGTAGAGGTCCCTAGTACGTACACAAGTTGGGAGGGGAAGGAATTGTCATGATGTATTTTACCTTCTCACTGTATTTGCTGTAATACTATGTCAGGATGTGATGTCACTTTCCTTTGGTTGTACTTACTGAACACTTTGAAATGTCTTGGGATGTAAGTAACCATACCTTCCCCCCATCTCCTGTGTCTCTGGGCCCATAATGCAATTATCTCTTGTCCACACAGCCAGGGGAACTTCTCATTGTTTCGTAAGCAGTGGATAACGCCAACTACACAAACCTGTAGACATCTCGGAGCCAACCTTCTAGAATCTTCTAGTGGGCCCAACCATTGCATAGACCCCTACCCTTGAGGGGCGGGCCCACGAGCTCAAACAATTCACTCCTGTTTCTAAATGCAGTTGGGAGTTGAGTTTTGAAGAGGAAGGGAGCGAGATCTGAATCTGCGGACAGACCTCGCCGTCCAGTGGATTGTGTGGGATTTCTGGGACTCTGAAAAGGACTATTACGTTGTGATCTGGCACTTTGGATTATCGGGAGGTGCCCCCGAATCTGTTTTATTTGGACTTGTCGTGTGCTGTTCCTGTATTCCTGTTAGTAAACCTGTTGGATCATCCTCGGCCTGTTGTCTCTCTTTGCTCTGATGTACACCCCGTCACAGTTAATACAATATTAATATGTTGATATGACATTGTCAATTTGGATACATTACTGATAACAATTGATACAATACGATACAATATTAATAATGTTGATAAAATACCGATGATGTTGAATACCAATAACATTGTTAGAATATTGACAGTGTTGCAAAGTCCTGATATTGATACATTTCCCTTCATTATAGGGAGGGTGGGTGGGACAACTGCTGGTTCAGTCTTTGAGTCCAGGACAAAGGAATGACACCTTAACATGGGACCTATTTCTTATATGGCCCCTGCCCCCCGTCTCTCCTCCTGCTCGCTCGCCCACCACCACATTCCTTAGGTAAAACCCCCCATCCCTTACTCCTTAACCCTTTCCTGGATCTATCACTGCCTCAGTCATGTACGTTACGGCTATCTGCCTTCACTCTGCTTGACTGATGGACTAGTGAATTGCGCTCCTGGTAACCTAATAAATAAGACACCACACACTGCGTGACATGGATTAAAATTTTGGCCACAGCAGCCCTTTATTTTTAATAAGAAAAAACATCAACAAGAAAAAACAAGATTATCGGCCCAGAGATGTGGTTGTTATAAATCCCAGCCCCATATCCCCCTCCGCCGTGTACACCTAGCTCAAGGGGGAATCTGGGTATACCCCTTGATCATTTTCCTTGTGTCCGCTGAGCTCCTCCCCAGGGACCCATCTATTCCACTGTCCACTGAGCTCCTCCCCAGGGACCCATATTCCACTGTCCGCTGAGCTCTGGCCCAGGGACCCCATTAAAAACATAATTCTCCAACCAACAAAGAGGGGGTTTAAACAACCACATCCCGCCAAGACTCGCTCTTGTGACACCTTACAAGAGTGAGTTCCTCCACAACTTAATGGCTCGTTCTACTCCTTCTTGTATTCCCAACATCCATATATCAATGCCAATGTCATTAAGATGTACCTTATCATCTCTCCAAAAATGTTCCTTTGTATTTTCCAGCATCTGGTGACGTATGGCCACCCCTCCGTTTTCCAACACAAATTTTGTTATTTTTTTATTAACCTTTATCCTTGTATTATTGATGCGAGCCACTGATCGCGCTGTTCTCCACATTTGTCTAGCTACTATATCCGACCAGACCACCACTGTTTCTGGGTAAGACCTCCATAAATTCAACATATCAAGCTTTATGTTCCTAACTAAATGTCTTGATGTTCTTATTGCTAAATCATTACCACCTAAATGGATAAGTAAGACGTCCGGGGGGCGGTAGAACTCCACATGATACTGGATTTCTTTTAACAGCTGATGCCACTGCATTCCCCTCTTTCCTATCCATGTCACCCGTGCCAAGGAACTGGGCAACCCCAACTGTTTACCATTAGGCCTGACTGCTGCACGTAAGGCCCCCCAAAAAACAAATGAATGTCCCATGATCCAAACCAGGCATTGCTGTTCAGCTAAAACAAAAAACAAAAACACAATTATCACACAATTATCTAAATGAAGACACAACTACTATAAGATTGCCACAATGTACACATATATATACATGTACGCCATTTATAATAAATGTAATCGAATGTAGCTCTTAAATCTGCTCGATTCCCATCTCCCGATTTTTTTAACTATGTCAGGCTCTAAGCCCCATCTAGCAGCTTCTGTGGCTGCTCCTATCCTAAATGAGTGTGAAGTGAATGCGTTTGGAGACTCTCCCAATATTGTCAGGCATTTTTTAAGAACTGCTGTGAATTGAAATTGTGACAATGACTTACAATCCTCATGAATTAGTAATGAACCTTGGATATTTGGCCTTCTTGAGACATAGTTTCTAAAACAGATGACCGGGCAGGCCCTGGAACCGCTTAAAGGAAACAATGTGATCCATTTTCCTCTACCCTGTTGATCAGTTTTTGACTTTGCCAGAAAACATTCCAATCTGTCTGTGTACTGATGCACGTCCTCGTCTTGTAGACCCCCACTTCTGGTGGAGCTACTCGCCACCAACTCGCTGATTCTAAAAGCGCCAAAAAAGGCCAGTGTGAATGCACAACTAAAGAGAAACACTTCAAAGGGACTGCTACAGACTCGGCCTCGTACACTCAGTATCTGCTGCAATAACTGGAAAGAAATCGGACGCCGTTTATCTCTGGTCTTCTTACAACTTTTCCTGTAACCCTTTAGGGCCTGCTTAACTAAAAAATGCTTTGTGTAATCAGTGAAGTCGAGCAACTTAAACCAAAAAGCTAATCCAGACATTTTACTATCAATACTGGACAATGAAGTACCATCCACAAAGGCCCTGCTAATGTAAAATAACAACAAGGAAACATTGTCATGTAACCTGGCATCATGTCCCACTAGAGCACACAAGTCTTCCCATTCCCTCCATGCTGACTGGTACCTCTGCCATGTGCTTACACCCACAGACCGTTCTATCAGAGCGTATGCAGTGTCACTGGCAGTGACCACAGAAAATCCGGACACTTCTTGCCTTGTACCTCTGCCATCGGGGCTAACGAACGGAATCTGTCCCACTGAAAACGAGACAGAGCATCAGCCACAGAATTGCAAACACCGGGGACATGCACAGCTGTAATCTGACAATTTGACTTTAAACAGCGCAGCACTAGATGACGCAGCAACGTAACAACAGGCAGGGAAGAAGCTGATTGTTTGTTGATGACTTCTACAACTCCCAAGTTATCACAATGAAATCTCACTTTTCGGTTTTGGAAAATATTGTACCAAATTTCACAAGCAACCACTATGGGGAACAATTCAAGGAGTACTAAGTTTCGTGTTAACCCATTGTTTCTCCAACTCTCTGGCCACCTATCTGCACACCACTGTCCCGAACAATATGCACCAAAACCAGTTGACCCCGCTGCATCAGTGTGGATGTCTAGATCAAAATTTGAAACCGGTGGTCTGATCCACAATGACCTCCCATTAAACTCTATTAAGAACTGTTCCCATACCGCCAGATCGTCCTTTAATGTTCTAGCCAGCCGCACAAAGTGATGTGGAAAGGTTATGCCTGAGGTAGCTGCAGCTAGGCGCCTACAAAAAACTCTACCCATTGGAATAATGCGACACGCAAAGTTCATTTTTCCTAACAGCGATTGTAGATCCTTTAATCTGATCTTACGGTGAGATCTAGCTTCTCTGACTGCCTCCAGCAGATCACTGACCTTGTCATCCGGTAATCTGCACTCCATTGCTTCACTGTCAATCAAAATTCCTAAAAACTTGATAAGTGTAGACGGGCCTTCTGTTTTATCTGATGCTAACGGTACTCCAAAACACTTAAAAACCGACTGAATCGCTGACAATAATGAAGCACAAACAAATGACTTTGGTGGACCTATACATAGGAAATCATCTAGATAATGCAGGACAGAACGCACGCCGGCTTCCTTCTTTACTACCCACTCCAAAAATGTGCTAAATGAATCAAACAAGGAGCATGAGATGGAGCAGCCCATGGGTAAACACAAGTCTACATAAAACCTTCCCTGCCACTGACAACCCAAGAGATGGAAGCTTTCTGGATGGACTGGTAAGAGTCTAAAGGCAGCTTCAATGTCTGTTTTTGCCATTAAAGCTCCTCTGCCGTACTTCTGAACCCATGCAATCGCTGTATCAAATGAAGTATACGAGACTGTGCAAAGTTCCTGATCGATTCCATCATTAACTGAGCTTCCATGAGGGAAGGACAGATGATGGATCAGCCTAAACTTATTGGGTTCCTTCTTTGGGACCACCCCCAATGGAGAGACCCTTAAGTTTTCTATTGGCATTTTGGGGAATGGACCTGCCATGCGGCCCAGGTCAATTTCTTTGTTTAGTTTTGTGGAGACAATGTGAGAATATGTATAAGCTGAAGCAAGGTTACGAGAACAGGTTAATGGGCCTGAAGTAGATGGGATCTTAAAACCTTCTGAGAAACCCTCCCCCAGCAATTGTGCTGCTTTTCTATCTGGGTACCTGCTTAGATAGCCCACCATCTCCCCGAGTCTAATTGGGGTTTCCCCCTTTTTGGTTAATCTCTGCTGTTGGGGTTTTATTTCGTGTAAAGCATTTTGATAGGCTATGGTTTCCACTACAGAAGGTGCATTCATGTCTGTACCTGCATGTGTTTCCGAATCTGCACTGGCTATCATTGAACTGCCAGCAGCAACCTTTTCTGTTTGCTGCCGACAATCCGATTGCTGATGATCTGCCGACATAGCCCTGAAAGGGCTGATTAACCCCACGTGGCGCTGTCATGAGACGCATCCATAAACCAATATCTTTGTGATCCCAACGAATCCCTTGGCGACCAGCCTTTCGTTGGCGAAACTGCTCATCATAGCGCAGCCATGCTAAACCTCCATACACACGGTGCGCCTCCCAGATAGAATTCATGTAACAAAAATAAGGCAGAGCAATGTTCAGGAGTTTTTTGGCCTATTACACTTGCTAATATGGCAAAGGCATGGAACCAATTGCTAAATGTTTGGGGGATGAGACAATACCGTCTTTCTTGTTCCTCTCTTTTCCTCTCATCAAACCTTACTCTATCCAAGTTATATTTTTCTAAGGGCAATAATGAAAATATTTCCACATATTCGTCGGCCCAAATCTTCTCCCTAACCTCCTGTTTCAAATGAATTCCTAGAGGACCCTCAAAACATACATATAATTCTCCTTTTGCTGCATCAGATAATGGAACCCCTTGTGAAATTACTGCGTCCTCCTGTGTGTCTGGATCAGCACACGACTGACTTACCACCTCCGATGTCCGGCGACCATTCCCGCACCATGCAGCAATAGGAGAAGAGGTTATGGGTAAGCTAGACTGACTCAAAGCCTCCTTAACCCCTGACACTAATTGCTGTACTACTGAATTAAGATCCCATCCTACATTGCCGGGACCTGTACCCCCAACTGCGCCCACTGGATTCATTACGGGTGTTGTTACACTAGATATAGGACAAGAAAAAGTGTTCTCACCAATACCTGGCTGCGTCCTAGGCTGACCAGCCGTCCGTGACGTATTAGTTATAGTCTCTACAGCCCCTCCATTATTGAAGTGCTGCGTGCTGCTGCCCTCTAGTGGGGAGTCGTTATCTGTGTCATAGTCATTGTCTGGAATCTCTTCTGAGTCTTGTAGCTGTAGATTTATTGCCTGACTCACATCCTGAGCCGGCTGAAGAAGTCTTTGTCTGGTTAAAGTACTTTTGCGCAGTTGTCTTTTTGGATTCCTACCACTCCTCGTGTAATGAGAACCCGGATCCGGAAATGTTGTGTGTCCTAAGCCCGTCCCCCCGTGGGGTGAGGCCGTATGATGTCCTCTAGAATGATACAAAGTTTGTTGAGGAAGTTCTAAGGATTCATGGTGGGCTGTCGTCACGTCAGTTGTAGCTTGTGTGGCTGCTTCTCTGGCTGGCACATCAGTAGAGCCGGACTTTCTCCTTGCACTTCTTGGTGTCTCTCTGGTTAGATGGTCGGGCTCTTTTCTCTGTCCCTTGTTATTCTTGTACTGTAGTTTCCTTCCTGGTTTGTAAGCAGGATCAGAGGCCGTGCTACGCTTTGCTCTTTTCCTAGAAGTAACGGAAGGACTTATGATCCTATTGTGAGTCCTATTGGCCATTTCAGAAGTTAGTCTCTCAGGAGGTCTTGATCTTCTTAGAGTTTGATGTTCAGAAAGTTCAGAAGGGACAGATGCTGTATCCCGGGCACTCTTCAGCAATTCGTCTAGCTGGGCCTGAATCCATTCGGGCCTACATGTCAAAGCCGCGGCCTGAACGCTCTTCAGCAAGGCATCCATACTGCTGGTTCAGTCTTTGAGTCCAGGACAAAGGAATGACACCTTAACATGGGACCTATTTCTTATATGGCCCCTGCCCCACCCCCCCCCCCCCCCCCGTCTCTCCTCCTGCTCGCTCGCCCACCACCACATTCCTTAGGTAAAACCCCCCATCCCTTACTCCTTAACCCTTTCCTGGATCTATCACTGCCTCAGTCATGTACGTTACGGCTATCTGCCTTCACTCTGCTCATCTGACAGCACATAACACATCAGACAGCACATAACACATCAGACAGCACATAACACATACAGGCAGCACATAACACATCAGACAGCACATAACACATCAGACAGCACATAACACATCAGACAGCACATAACACATACAGGCAGCACATAACACATACAGACAGCACATAAACACATCAGACAGCACATAACACATCAGACAGCACATAACACATACAGGCAGCACATAACACATACAGGCAGCACATAACACGTACAGACAGCACATAACACATCTGACAGCATATAACACATCAGACAGCACATAACACATCAGGCAGCACATAACACATACAGACAGCACATAAACACACCAGGCAGCACATAACACATCAGACAGCACATAACACATACAGGCAGCACATAACACATACAGGCAGCACATAACACATCAGACAGCACATACCACATACAGGCAGCACATAACACATACAGACAGCACATAAACACATACAGGCAGCACAAAAACACATACAGGCAGCACATAACACATACAGGCAGCATATAACACATCAGGCAGCACATAACACATCAGGCAGCACATAACACATCTGACAGCACATAACACATACAGGCAGTACATAACACATCAGACAGCACATAACACATACAGGCAGCACATAACACATCAGACAGCACATAACACATACAGACAGCACATAACACATACAGGCAGCACATAACACATACAGACAGCACATAACACATCAGACAGCACATAACACATCAGACAGCACATAACACATCAGACAGCACATAACACATACAGACAGCACATAACACATACAGACAGCACATAACACATACAGACAGCACATAACACATCAGACAGCACATAACACATCAGACAGCACATAACACATACAGACAGCACATAACACATCAGGCAGCACATAACACATCAGGCAGAACAGAACACATCAGACAACACATAACACATCAGACAGCACATAACACATACAGACAGCACATTACACATACAGGCAGCACATAACACATACAGGCAGCACATAACACATCAGACAGCACATAAAACATACAGGCAGCACATAACACATACAGGCAGCACATAACACATACAGACAGCACATAACACATACAGGCAGCACATAACACATACAGACAGCACATAACACATACAGGCAGCACATAACACATACAGGCAGCACATAACACATCAGACAGCACATAACACATACAGGCAGCACATAACACATACAGGCAGCACATAACACATCAGACAACACATAACACATCAGACAGCACATAACACATCAGACAGCACATAACACATACAGGCAGCACATAACACATACAGGCAGCACATAACACATCAGGCAGAACATAACACATCAGACAACACATAACACATCAGACAGCACATACCACATACAGGCAGCACATAACACATCAGACAGCACATACCACATACAGGCAGCACATAACACATAAAGGCAGCACATAACACATCAGACAGCACATAACACATACAGGCAGCACATAACACATCAGGCAGAACAGAACACATCAGACAGAACATAACACATCAGACAGCACATAACACATCAGACAGCACATAACACATACAGTACATGCAGCACATAACACATACAGGCAGCACATAACACATAGAGGCAGCACATAACACATCAGACAACACATAACACATACAGGCAGCACATTACACATACAGGCAGCACATAACACATACAGACAGCACATAAACACACCAGGCAGCACATAACACATCAGGCAGCACATAACACATCAGACAGCACATAACACATCTGACAGCACATAACACATACAGACAACACATAACACATCAGACAGCACATAACACATCAGACAGCACATAACACATCAGACAGCACATAACACATACAGGCAGCACATAACACATATAGGCAGCACAGAACACATCAGGCAGCACATAACATAAGACAGACATAACACATCAGACAGCACATAACACATACAGGCAGCACATAACACATCAGACAGCACATAACACATATAGGCAGCACATAACACATACAGGCAGCACATAACACATACAGGCAGCACATAACACATACAGGCAGCACATAACACATACAGGCAGCACATAACACATCAGACAGCACATAACACATACAGGCAGCACATAACACATCAGACAGCACTTAACACATACAGGCAGCACATAACACATCAGGCAGCACATAACACATCAGACAGCACATAACACATACAGGCAGCACATAACACATCTGACAGCACATAACACATCAGACAGCACATAACACATCAGACAGCACATAACACATTAGACAGCACATAACACATCAAACAGCACATAACACATACAGGCAGCACATAACACATCAGGCAGCACATAACACATCAGACAGCACATAACACATACAGGCAGCACATAACACATCAGGCAGCACATAACACATCAGGCAGCACATAACACATCAGACAGCACATAACACATACAGGCAGCACATAACACATCTGACAGCACATAACACATCAGACAGCACATAACACATACAGGCAGCACATAACACATTAGACAGCACATAACACATCAAACAGCACATAACACATCAGACAGCACATAACGCATCAGACAGCACATACCACATACAGGCAGCACATAACACATACAGACAGCACATAACACGTACAGACAGCACATAACACATCAAACAGCACATAACACATCAGACAGCACATAACACATCAGACAGCACATACCACATACAGGCAGCACATAACACATACAGGCAGCATATAACACATCAGGCAGCACATAACACATCAGGCAGTACATAACACATACAGGCAGCACATAACACATACAGGCAGTACATAACACATACAGACAGCACATAACACATACAGACAGCACATAACACATCAGACAGCACATAACACATACAGGCAGCACATAACACATCAGACAGCACATAACACATACAGGCAGCACATAACACATCAGACAGCACATAACACATACAGGCAGCACATAACACATACAGGCAGCACATAACACATCAGACAGCACATAACACATACAGGCAGCACATAACACATCAGATAGCACATAACACATCAGACAGCACATAACACATACAGGCACCACATAACACATACAGACAGCACATAAACACATCAGACAGCACATAACACATACAGGCAGCACATAACACATACAGGCAGCACATAACACATCAGACAGCACATACCACATACAGGCAGCACATAACACATACAGACAGCACATAACACATCAGACAGCACATACCACATATAGGCAGCACATAACACATACAGGCAGCACATAACACATCAGACAGCACATACCACATACAGGCAGCACATAACACATCAGACAGCACATAACACATCAGACAGCACATAACACATACAGGCAGCACATAACACATCAGGCAGCACATAACACATCAGACAGCACATAACACATACAGGCAGCACATAACACATTAGACAGCACATAACACATCAAACAGCACATAACACATCAGACAGCACATAACACATCAGACAGCACATACCACATACAGGCAGCACATAACACATACAGGGAGCACATAACACGTACAGACAGCACATAACACATCAAACAGCACATAACACATCAGACAGCACATAACACATACAGACAGCACATAACACATACAGACAGCACATAACACATACAGGCAGCACATAACACATCAGACAGCACATAACACATACAGGCAGCACATAACACATCAGACAGCACATAACACATACAGCCAGTACATAACACATACAGGCAGCACATAACACATACAGGCAGCATATAACACATCAGACAGCACATAACACATACAGGCAGCACATAACACATCAGATAGCACATAACACATCAGACAGCACATAACACATACAGGCACCACAAAACACATACAGACAGCACATAAACACATCAGACAGCACATAACACATACAGGCAGCACATAACACATACAGGCAGCACATAACACATCAGACAGCACATACCACATACAGGCAGCACATAACACATACAGACAGCACATAACACATCAGACAGCACATACCACATACAGGCAGCACATAACACATACAGGCAGCACATAACACATCAGACAGCACATACCACATACAGGCAGCACATAACACATCAGACTGCACATAACACATACAGGCAGCACATAACACATCAGACAGCACATAACACATCAGACAGCACATAACACATACAGGCAGCACATAACACATCAGGCAGCACATAACACATCAGACAGCACATAACACATACAGGCAGCACATAACACATCAGACAGCACATAACACATACAGGCAGCACATAACACATACAGGCAGCACATAACACATTAGACAGCACATAACACATCAAACAGCACATAACACATCAGACAGCACATAACACATCAGACAGCACATACCACATACAGGCAGCACATAACACATACAGGCAGCACATAACACGTACAGACAGCACATAACACATCAAACAGCACATAACACATCAGACAGCACATAACACATACAGACAGCACATAACACATACAGACAGCACATAACACATACAGGCAGCACATAACACATCAGACAGCACATAACACATACAGGCAGCACATAACACATCAGACAGCACATAACACATACAGGCAGTACATAACACATACAGGCAGCACATAACACATACAGGCAGCATATAACACATCAGACAGCACATAACACATACAGGCAGCACATAACACATCAGACAGCACATAACACATACAGACAGCACATAACACATACAGGCAGCACATAACACATACAGGCAGCACATAACACATCAGACAGCACATAACACATACAGGCAGCACATAACACATCTGACAGCACATAACACATCAGACAGCACATAACACATACAGGCAGCACATAACACATTAGACAGCACATAACACATCAAACAGCACATAACACATCAGACAGCACATAACACATACAGGCAGCACATACCACATACAGGCAGCACATAACACATACAGGCAGCACATAACACATACAGGTAGCACATAACACATACAGGCAGCACATAACACATCAAACAGCACATAACACATCAGACAGCACATAACACATCAGACAGCACATAACACATACAGGCAGCACATAACACATACAGGCAGCACATAACACATACAGACAGCACATAACACATCTGACAGCACATAACACATCAGACAGCACATAACACATCAGACAGCACATAACACATACAGGCAGCACATAACACATACAGACAGCACATAACACATCAGATAGCACATAACACATCTGACAGCACATAACACATGAGACAGCACATAACACATCAGGCAGCACATAACACATACAGACAGCACATAACACATACAGACAGCACATAACACATACAGGCAGCACATAACACATCAGGCAGCACATAACACATCAGGCAGCACATAACACATCAGACAGCACAGAACACATACAGGCAGCAC